>NW_010289085.1:0-1366 GCF_000700745.2 Antrostomus carolinensis | reverse complement strand
AATGGGCATGTCCTAAGTCCTCATCCTGTGTGTTAATTTCCACAGAAAAAAAACTTGTATGAACATATCTAGCATGACTGACAGTATGTTACAACCAAGCTGCAAGTGGAATGCAGGACCTTGGAGTGTGCTGTACACTCCAGGCTGCTTGAGATGTACCCACTGACCTGGGTTGTTAATAATTTGAAAAGGTTCTCATAAATAATTTTTTTACCTCTCTTGCACGTATCATCTCCCAATGCACATTCTCTCCCAATGCTTGCTAGCATTCTGAAACATTTTTCACTCTATGGACATTTTGTAGATTTTCAGGACAGTGCTTGAGAAGTCTATGAAAGGATCAAAACCCCTTAAACCATTCTTGTCCATAACTGTATACATGCTCATGGATACACTGAGGTAAATAGGACCCAGAGCCAAGGCATGCACCACATGGCTATAAGAATCCTCCATACTTCTCATAAGGAATCTCATGTTGTGTATAAATCCAGAAGGAGGGTACCAGGTGGAAAACAGGAGCAAAACAACTCTGATATCACACCTTGCTGGAGGAAGAAACTAATGTGAATTCTTCAAGACATTTTCTTTCATCCATTCTTAGCTTGCAATGTCTCCCAGAACTTCCTTTGTATTCCTCTCTTTTTCGTCCTATATCTTGTTTCTAGTCTTTCTTGCTTTTTGTCTTATTTTACCTCTTCCTTCTTTCCTTCCAAACCACTCCTTTTTTTGTCAGTTTGTGTCCATCCTCATCTCTATAAAATAGAGCTTTCCAAGTTTATGTAGTTAGTGCATGTTACTTGCTCTGAGAAAATGAGGGACACAGAAAGTGGTGACTAATATCAGAATCATGAGTGAAGATATGTTTTATTCATAAACCCTGCATCTCCAGTGAAATTAAAAGCAAAGCAAAGGGTCGAAGCTCTGAACCCTCTTTCCTGGAGCCTGTAAACCAATAAAGGCTTTATATTAGCTATCGATATCTATCTCTGACTTGGCTTAATAACATCTTATTCCCTGTTTTCAGCAGCCATCAATAATATTTCTGCCTGCCCGCTCAGGTCCCCATCTCTGCGTGCAATTGCATTATAAGGGTCTATAAGCCCAATTTGCTTCACATTCTTATTTTTGGAAAAGGCTGGCTGGCTTTTGTAATGAGAGCAGCTGCCAAGAAGGCTTGACAGAATTTGTGGCCCATCTGGCTTATAATCTTCATTCAATATCGCAGGAGCCTAAACTCCCAGACCAACTGATAAGTCAGAGCGTATAGCCAAGCAGTGGCAGTAATCTTCCTTGTGATTTCTCATTAAGTACAGAGACATCTCAGTGAATCTCTCATATCCTGGATATCATATCTTTTTTTTTTTTT
>NW_010289084.1:13999-69769 GCF_000700745.2 Antrostomus carolinensis | reverse complement strand
TTCTATGATTCTATGATTCTGTGATTCTCTGTAGCAGTGAATCACCAAGGGAAAAGTTTTATTCTCTTTAATCAATATGTGGCTTAGTAAAATTATTTTAATGAAGTTTTGTTTGTTTAAATTTCAGTTGATTCCCAAATTTATTTCAGCAAGCTAAAAAAGTGGAAAAAAAAATTATGTCGGAAAATTATGTATTTAGGTTGCAAAAGGTGTTATGAGATTCATTAGATCTACTGTATCTCTAATGAAGCCAGTCGTAAAACCTTCTTTAACCTCAACAGCACAAGATAAGGTCTTCACTCTATATTGCATTATGCTTAGGTAGCCTTTGGTCACCAAACTCCTGTGTCTGATTGCCCTGACGACTACAGTTCCACTTTTCAAACCACAGTGGGATGGAGAAAATTTTGAAAAATCTATTTTCTTTTCAAGTATTGTGTTCTTTCAGAGCCAAGCTGGGAATGCCGCAGTTCTTGAGCATAGAAGCCCAGAGCCTGCTGCGAGCCCTCTTCAAAAGGAACCCCTCCAACAGATTAGGTACATGCATGCATTTGGTCGGGGCATTTGTTATATGCGCGCTGCCTTGTCAGGTGATGATTGTTTCTCTTGGTGCATCTTCCCTGACAGTTATCCTCTTCATTATGCAGCATTTTGCATTCCTTCCCAGAGCACAGTGAACTTTGAGCATTACTAGAGAAATTTGCAAAGAGCACAGACAAACCATTGGAATCTAAAATATTATATTAGCTTGTATTTTATTTTTTCGGTGAAGAGGGAGAGTAAGCCACCAGCATTTATGAAGGGTTTAAGGTAACTGCTGCATATGATAATATAGGGAACTGAGAAATAGGTATCTTTTTAATTTTGTATAATTTAGCTGCAAATCTGAGGTGTGGAGCAAAAAGGAGTAGAATTTGTCTCTCCCATTCTCAAATACATCTCAATGCTGTTTCATTCTGTTTTCTGGGAACATTTTCACAGTGGGCTTTCTTCTTTATTACCCTAAACATATTATCTCCTTTCTTACTAGTGTGTTTTCACCCTTTGTTAGTAATCATATTTAAATTGTGATAAACTAGAAGGATGTATTGGATCATGTATCTTATGCCATTTGTACCTTTGGGAGTTTTATTAAGAAATTAATTGCATTTGGCAAGGTCATGGACAATGCTTGGTGCATGACTTTCATTGCAAACCTGGTCTTTATTTTTTATGTGGAAAAACAAGAACAGCCATATCAAGTCAATGATATGAAGGTAATAGCACTGTATTGATTTAAAAATCATATTTAGTTCTGTGAAAAATTTTGAAGGTTTCTTTTTTCCCCACAGCTCTCAAATGCTGCATTTTGGGGTGAGCAAGGGAAGAATTTACTTCTAAAGGAAAGGGGCAAACCTTTCCTTTTTACCTTTGTAAAAAGGTTTGTTGGGTTTTTTGTGACCTTAGGAGCAAGAATTGACATTAGGAACGGGAATTTATTCCTTCAATTCTGTAAACCCTATCACAAGAAGAGAGCTGATGGTTCATATTTGAATATGTGTCTGATTGTCATTGCCATCTATGGGAGTTTTGGCAGCTAATAAATTACTTACCTTTTAGAGAATGGCATAGACTGAGTAAATATTGAGACTTCTGAAAAGCAATTTGCTGTTGTTTCTTGCAACTGTTTATGCTTGTAAGATTATTTTGGATTGGAGATGTAAAGTTAGAAGGAAAAAGCTAAATTAGGAAATGGCTTGTTCTGAGATGAGGAAAGAGCAAGAGGTGCAAGAGAGGTTTCTCCCGTTCCTTCTTGCAGTACCCACATTCAATTCTCAAATGCTGGAGGTGGTGCTGCTGAAGGTCTGCTGCTGCACAGCACTTTTGGTCCTCTGCATTAGCAGTCACAGCATTAGCGACCAAACAGGCAGCAGAGCGCAAAGTGCTTGACAGCTGACTTCCATCACCGTCTGCCTGAGCAGTTTCTGGGTCCTGCAGTTTCTAATAGGCACACGTGGGTGTGCACACACATGTTGAAAGATGGATGCCCTGCTCTGTGCTCATGAGCTTCTGCTTGACCTTTTCATGCTCCAGTAGCTGTCCCTGGCTTCAGGTGGGACAGCATGTGGGCTACTCCAGCCCTCTGCTTTGTACTGAGCACTACCACACCGTCACATTTTAGGTGAATGGATGTTTTCTGCCTGGCTGCAGCAGCTCAGCTGGAGCCCCTGCCTCATGCAGAGGTCAGACACAGTGGCTCAGCTGTTTCCCAAGAGAGCCTGGCTCCTACGGACAAGAACAGTACAAAGCAGGCCACCTCCTGCTCTGATGGCTGGGGAGAGCAGGAACTGAGAGCCCTTGCTCCGTACTAGGACCAGGGGACAACCCAACCTCCTGCAGGGCTAGGTAGGAATGGGGAGCCTGTCCCTCAGCACACTGCTGTGGCCCCTCTCTTCCCAGGGGGATGGCCGCATGGCCCACAGAGGGAATGCCCTCCCGTAGGTTTTACCTCTTGACCTAAATGGTAGCTCTGATACACTGTAGAGACAATAGTGGGAAAACACATGTTCTCAGAAGGTTTCAACTGCTCTCAAGCAATTTGCTTGACATTAGAGAAAATTAGAGTCTTGCGGTTTCTAGGTTTAATCTACATTCAGGAAAATAAGATGCTGCAGCAAGTACAAACTTTTCCCTACTCCATCCCCTCTGTTCCTTTCTACTGTTTCCTCTCTGTCTCTGTCTCGTGGTTTTTTGTTCTGCTCTGCTTGTTTTGTGGCTTCCCACAAACTGCTATCCATCCAAAATAGGTCTCCAGTGAAGTCAGTGGGAGTTTCTGGATGCTAATACTTAAATAAAAAGCTACTCACTAAAATAAGCAAAGTTTATTAGTTTTAGCCATGACAGTTCTAGGCCCCGTATAGTCTCCCTTTTAATAATGCGGAGTGGCTAAGGGTCAAGGTTTTAAACCTGAGGTTTTCTGAAATACTGGGATGGCTGGGAGGAAGGAAGAGATTATTTATAGCACGAATATCCAAGGAAATAAAATCTAAAAGAGTAACAGAAAAATAGATCTTAACATTTCAGGGATAATGGTGGAAAGCTTCTGAAGGTCCTCTCTGTTTTAATTGATTGAGAATCAGCATGATGCACGATGAAAACAGACTTGTTGATAATGAAAGAAGGGATACTTAAATGGTTGGCCTAAATACTGAAAAGAAGTCAGTAGATAAAAGGACTGCTCCGACTGTGGATTTTAGCTTTTTCTGGGAAAGGAATAATAGTCTGAAGCTAAAAGAAAAGTAGTTAGACATCCAGTTTTGAAAAATCTGTGGAAAATTAACAAAGCGTGCTAAAATAAATGAACTATATTATGGATCAAACACTTGTTTTCAGCCATTGTTTCAGAAGTTTGCAAGTCTGGAAAGTGTTTGTATTTAGTTTCAAAGTGTTTTTAATGTTGGCAAGATAAAAGATGCTGAGCTTCGAAAATAATTTTATTCTGACTACCATCTTGCTTTCTGCCATTTGATTTTGATGTCTTAACAAATAGAAGTAAAGATTGATGGTGTATTCTGAAATTTTGCTTTGAAAATTTGTTTTGAAGCTTTGGATTATTAATGGAAAAAATATTAGAGTTGAAGGGAGATACTCAGACAAGGCAGAGAAGGAATTTAGTCATACAATTTACCTGATTCTATTTTTAAGTCTAGTGCCCGTATTAATGCTTTAAAACAAATTTTTAAGGAATGGAAAGTCTTCCTTCCTTTGGCATCCCTTTTTATGGGTGCTGTCTGTTCTTTTCTGAGCCTATGCATTCTAATGTACAAATAGTCTGCATAGCACTGCTTTAGTAGTTTTGCTCTGATTAAGTACAACAAATTTCAGATTATGGACAAGCATAATTTTAAATTCTTAAATAAACCAACTGGAATATCCAGGCAAACAAGGAGTAAGCACTTTGGAAAGGAAATTGTACAACGAATGTGTTACTTCATTACATTGCCAGGAACTCAGGCAAAGGACTGATTCTTACTTGCCCTAAGGTCTGGATCTACTCACATAGATAAATGAATGTAAAGAGCATTTCAGGAGCTCCCTGCACTGCTGAGCAGCATAAAGGGTCCAGAGTACTTTTAATTGAGAAGCTTGGCCAAGAAAGTATAGACTAAAAGCATTCACCAGTAGATTCAGAGTAAAAGCCAAATAAATATTTCCTTACTTCTTTTTATTATTTCCTTAATCTCATGTTCTCAGAGAAGATACATTCTGCTTTGGCACATGGAAAACTTTGTTTTTCAATTTTATAAGATGGTGAGTTTTAAAATATGTTTCACCTTTATCAGAATGACTGTACATCTTTCTTGTAAACCTTAGGAATGCATTTAAAAAAATCTAACCCACTAAAAAGATTCTGAGGCTGTGGAGACACTAAAATTTTATTATCTGAAACTAAAAATCTGGAAACTCTTTCTGCTCATTTTGAATATTCAGATAATCAATTTTCAAATTTCATAGGTGTCCCTTTTTCCCATTGATATATTTCAAGGCTCACATTGTCCGTTATGATTCAACAATCAAAACCGATTACAAGTAAAGCATTGTACTGTTACTGCTCACAGACACTTTTATTACAGGCATAAAACAATCTTAGGTAATCAAGTTCTCACTTATTAACATGAGGCTGCTTTTATATAAATCCTTGCACTCTGTAATGGGTTTAAACTGGGAATTTGATCTGAAAGCATTATTTATCTTCTCAGACCCTTCTGGGACTGGATGGCATGTAGGGATATTTGCAGGCAGTAGGTCTAGTTGTACCGATTATTCCTTACAGATAGGTTTGATTACTGAATTGAAGTTAAACTGAAGTAAAAAAAAAACAGAAACCTAGAGGAAGGTGACAGGTTTGTCGTCATGTGGTGTGCCATCATGTGCTGCACTTCAGCAGTCTGCTAAATACCCATCTCTATACCAAGAAATGTCCACCCCCATGAAAGAGGACTTTCCAGTTATTCCTGTGCTTCTCTTTTCTCTATAAAAGCACATCTCTTTCCAGTACCACTATAGAATTACAGATGGTAGATGAATGACTGAAATGTGCTGAGCAAATCCTCCATAAGCACCAGTGCCTAACCCCTCCCATGGACTTCTTCAGCAGGGTCAGGGTTGTCCCTCCAGACTCCCAGACTGGTCTTCAGTTGAGGAGAGGACCAGGCCACATGCACATAGCCTGAGAGGGAGCCATGGGCTACACCAGCAGGTCTTATGGCAGGGAAGGTCAGGGAATAAAAACTGCAGGAAGCCCTGAACCTTCATGGTGTAAAATCAGCTGCTGGGAATTGGAAATCCTTCACTCTTGGCAAAATTTGGCTATTACTGTCCTAAATTTCTTTAATACATTGAACTAACCAGAGAGAGAGTCAAACCCTGGCACTCCTAACAACTTATTCTCTGAGGTGGCCCTGAGTGGGAAATGCTTATTTTTCAAATAAATGCCTGTGTCAACTGTGTGCTGTATTCGTTATTGCACTGCAGTCCACCACTGATGGAAGTAGCTATGTGTGGGCTTTTTCCGTGGTTCTGATTTCTGTGGTTTTGGCAAAAAAAAAGAGTAACAACAGTAGCAAAAAGTTTGGCTTTCAAATGGATCATCTGAAAAAGGCAGGTCATTCCCATCACACAGTGATGTATCAATAAGCCTACAAAAGAGGGAAAAGGAAAACTGTGGAAGGGACAGAGCAGAGACAATTAAATGCATCAGCAGTTACCTTCAGTCTAGGGAATGCTACCAGTAGCTTACAATGTCTGTAGCATTTATCCCAGTCCTTCAAAATCAGCTTGGCACTTGAGTTTCATCCTCATGTAGTGAAGAGCAACTACTGCACATTACAGAGTTTCTAGTCACCACTACTGAACACATTTTTCACAGATATTTCTTCTCTGAACAACTGCTTAATATAACTCTCTTCAGAGTAACTGTGTTGGTTTCACGTTTCTGTTGGCATTGCTAAAATCAGAATTAATCTGCCAAGGATATCTAGTGTAGAATTTAGACTGTGCAAGACTGTGCATTGAAAAAACATGCTGAGGAAGACATAGAACAAGTCTTATTACTATCTAAGTCTCAGTATTTTCTTGTTCAATACCCAGGGGCCATAAACAACTGCCCAGGGAAGAGTTAAAATAGGGTAAGCATATATGATACTTCACACAGATTCTCTCCCAGTCTACATCTGCCTTAAGATCAAGGAAGGGGTTTCCTGAACCTCTTGTGGTTTGTCAATGAAGTAAGCTTCAACAGATTTAACTTCAACATACTTTTCTGGTCTCCCCCTGAACCCATGTAAATATTTTGCATCCACATCATTTTTTCCAAGTAACTCCATGTCACATAACGATCTTTTGCCTGAGGAAATATCTCCACATTGTTCTGAACCTTTTTCTTGCTAACATAATTTAATGGCCTGTATTGTTGTACTGGAAAAGATGTGGAAGAGTTAATCCCTATCCCCTCGTTCCAAATAATCATGACCTTTTAGATCTCTGTTGTATACCCCCACAGTCATCTGTTTCCTGGTTGAAAAGTCAATAATTCCATAGCATTCTTTGTTGCTCTTCTTTGATTTTTCCTATCTTTAATAAATATACCTTTTTATAGTTGAGGGTGTCAACTACATTCCATACTCAAGTTGTAGGTGTACAACAGACTTATACAGTGACAATAATTATGTTTTTCCTTTTGTCCTCTTTTATCTTTCTAAGATTTTATTTCATGTTGTGTTTCCTTAGAACTGTCTATCACAATCTAAAGACCTCACTCCTGAGGGGAGATGGTCACCTCCAAGCACATAATTTTGTATGGTGGGCTAGGATTGTTTATCCTCATGTGCATCACTTACTTTTGTCTACACTGTCAGATTACCAGGATGGGGAAGTAATCAGAAGAACATTCCTTTTGCTTTATTAGCCAGCAGGCCTGACAGACAATCCTGCATGTTACATGCACAAAGTGTTTGCTTTTCATATCCACTCATCAGTGAATGTTAAGCAGAATGTAGGAAACCGTTCCCGATCAGTGCATTTTGGCAAACATCAGTAATGTCTTGTACACAAGGAGACCAGATGTCACATTTTACAAAAGCTTGAATTGACAAGACCTTTCTAAAGCTGCTTGTAATGTTGATCTTCAGAAAGTACAAGTAATGCATATAAAAAGCTGAATTTTCTGAGGTGCTGAGTGCCTTTTGCAAGATGCTTCTGAATCCTCAGTCCTTTTGGGAATCAAGGATGCTCAGCATCCTTGTAAAGAAGTGCTGGGTACCTTTCAGGAACTGATTCCAAAATTGAAACGCAAAGCCTTTGCTTCCAGATGTTATTTCTCTTACTGGAAAATGAAAGGTGCTATTAATAAAGTCAAATCAACCCAAAAAATGGCATGCTAAATCATCTCTGATAGCTGTTTAATTATTACTGAGCATCTGTTGGTTTTTGTGATGGCACTGAAGCAAATAAATTCAACTAAAGGAATAAAAAAGGAAATCTTCTAATTCCTAATGAAAGAATTAGATTCTTTATCAGCTCTCAGAAGAGTTTCCCTAAATTTCCCGTACAGTAAGATAACAGAAATTTAACAGTGAGGGAAACTGAGAGTGATGATTTTGGTACTCATGCAAATTTGAAGACAGTATTTGAAAAGAGGGAACCTAAAATCCAGGCTAACATGAAATCATTTGCAGCCTTTTCGTATTTTGAGTCTGAACATACTTGTAGTGCAGCTTTCCCTGCCTGTGAAGAATGGGTAATTAGACAAGATATGAAAGTCAGTGGGCATAGAAGAGCTGCTGCTGGTGGTGGGGAGAAGCAGTAGCCTTGCCATAGTTTCAGGACATTTTGGGACCTCTCCTGGCCTCGCTGGTGCATGTGCTCTGCTGCGGCTGAAATCCCACCTCTCGTCTGAAGTCTGAGGAGAGCAGTTATTCAGCCTTGGCACCAACCTCAGCTAGAGAAAAGTAAAAACCCTCAGCCATCAGATTTTCATTAATGAAGTGCCCTTGTCTGTATTTATGGTAGTTTATACTGTTATGGCAGTTGCACTGTTCAGGGTTTCTTGACTAGAAGAAATGTTTTGATGGTGACTCTGACTTTGTCAGAAGAAAAGAGGGGATGAGGAGGAAGGCTGGAAAAGAGATGTCATGCAGCATTCTTCTAAGCGTGATTTCATTTTGATTCTTTCATTCTCTTGTCAGGTGCTGGATTTGATGGAGTGGAAGAAATTAAACGTCACCCTTTCTTTGTTACTATAGACTGGAATGTAAGTGGAGTGGCATTTTATTTATTTTTTTATTGTTACTTTTCTTAGATAAATTTTTGAAGACAAATTTCCATGCTTAGAAAAAAGATGAAGTGGACTCTCAACACAGAAAACCCAGGAGCTAGAGCTTTTAAGTGGGTGCCTATGTTTCTTGCATACATATTTGGCAGTGTTAGGTTTATGATCGGAATTGATGACCTTAAAAGACTTTTCCAACGAAAAGGATTCTCTCATTCTATATATACACTTATTCACATATCCATAAATGAAAGAAATATAAAGCTGCTTTCATAATTACCAGTTTTTTCTGGCTGCTTGTCTCTGGTCTGATGGTCTGGCTTATCACAGTACTACCTGAGGGTGTTTGCAGTGTTATGCAGAATAATTTCCACATTCAGCTCTAACAAACATGATGCATTGATTGTGGGAGCTGGACAGGAGTGAAAATGA
Source organism: Antrostomus carolinensis (assembly GCF_000700745.2). Lineage (NCBI taxonomy): Eukaryota > Metazoa > Chordata > Aves > Caprimulgiformes > Caprimulgidae > Antrostomus > Antrostomus carolinensis. Next base: position 61,029 of record NW_010289084.1, on the reverse strand, counting down.
GCAGCTTTAAATGAAAGAATTCCTGTAATATTTCAATTGCAAAAGTAAATGGAGCCAAAGGACTGGGCTTGAAAGAGATCATAGAATCATAGAATGGTTTGGATTGGAAGGGACCTCAAAGATCATCTAGTTCCAATAGAGATACTCCCCAGTGATCTGATCTAGTTCCAATAGAGATACTCCCCAGTGATCTGACGCTGTAGGTCCCTCCCTCTTTCTGCTTTTATTTTCCATATTGAGATGCTTGTCCGTTCTCACTGGTTGAGACAAGCTGGACTAAATGCTAGTTTTATTCTTTCTGATATCAAGGACCTCCAAGAATCCTTTTCTCTCTTGGAATTATTCAGAGCAGCTCCAGGTCTGCTCTTACATGTCAGCCAACAGTAAATCCAAGTTGCTCCCAGACCTCCAGGCACACCCTTTTCCCAAACACAGCATGGTGCTACTGGGACTGTCTGGGTAGCCGTAGAGCTGCCACAGCAGGCTGTACAGGTACTTTATGCTGGAGAAATAATAAATCTTCCAATGAGAAAGCTTTGTTGACCCCTTCCTGTCACTTTTGGCCTAAGTGACTGTAGGACAGGTTCTGGCCCTTCCACTGTACTGTGATGGGGGCTACAGAAAAGCAAAATATAGATGGATTTTTAGAAGAGTGGTTTTACATCACTTGAGTATACAAGTCAACCAGCCAGACAGGAAACAGCAATTCCACTTACAAGTGGTTGATGTTTTATTGAGGTGAGTCATTAATTTAACATCAGCACTCAAAATTGGAACAGCAAACATTTGATCAAATGTAACACGGCTCAAATAAGGCATGTCGGACATGATTCACGGAATGGTAAACAAGGATTTATTTTATTGCTATCAGCAGCAGCTCATAAATCTGGTGGCGGAGATTAGCTAAGTATTCGATTTAGACTTGCAACAGGTTAAACCTTCTCACATTTTCAGCATCATATTTGTTCAAATTGACTTATTTTTAGACAAACTTGGAGGCAAACACTTTTCATTCTTGATCTGGACATCTGCCAGTGCATCAGAGCTCCTGTTTTCCATATCCTCTGGAATTTTCTAGTTTAATTTTGTCTGAGCTGTGTTATGGTATTGTTATGTCTCTTTAATATTTGATCTGAATTCACTCATGAATGCTAGTGTAACAGGTCACATTGATGCAGTTCTCACTATAAATTCTGGTAAAACAGCATGAATATATGTGGCAGAGACATTCTCAAACCGCTGCCCAGGGCTTTATAGTAGAGCTAATTCCTCTGTGAAAGCACATTTTGTGGTGCCCAGGTGGCCTTTGAAAGGCTCAAAGAATCATTTATCTTGAAAAAACTCATTAATCTAATTTGAATTGCATGTTGAAGAGTTGGCATGATTCGTAAGCATGTTAAGAGACCATCAGTGAAAGTAGAGTTTGAGATTTTCCTTCATGGCCCAGCTGATTTTTAGTCCCATTACATATGTTCTGGAGCCTAGATTCTCTTACCTCTTCTGCTTCTTACTAATTTTGAGGATCTGTATAATAAATTTACATTTATAAAAACATTAAGTGAAAAGAAAAAATAGAGAATCCTGAAGAGCTGTTTTCTTTATTATTATTATTTTCTGTATTTCTCTGATTTCTCCACAGTCCTTAGCTTTGCAATCAAAATACAGGTCAGGTGCATATGTCTTAATGTAATAAGGAGCACTGGAGCAGTGAAAGGGTTTCTCCTTCTGTATTTTCTAGTGGAGCAGCTCATTAACTCATCACGGAGAAATGAGGCCCTGGATCTTGGGATGGTTTTCCACTCCTCAAAACTACCTTCTCTCATGATGACTGGTGATTGTTTCAAGCTCAGTCCTTTAGTGAACAACTTCATGTCTGTCCTAAGGAAATTGTAGAGTCCTCCATCATTTGAAAAAGCTCTTATGGACGAGTTAGGGAAATATCTAACATGAAGAGACTAGGTATGCTTGAACATGACTTGGAGCTAGAGAGAAAGGTGGATTTAATTGCCCTTTGATGCCTTATCTAGCCCTCCAACTTTGCTGTAAAATATAGCTGTAAAAACTCATTTTAATCCAACATAATTAGTGCTTATTGCACTCTCTTGGAGACAGACAGATCGTTATGACACAGATCAGCTATCATTGTAATATATTTGCTTATTTAATCTTAATTTTACTATCACTTACGGAACTTGTGAGGTTTATCTAGTTACAGCAGCAGTAGTGTATGCATTTGAGTGGTGTGAGTCAGCCTGGCCCTGAGCTGAAGCCAAGACTTTGCCTTACAATGATCATCGAACCAACTGTTTGCGTGTTCTCCATGGAGAGAAACAGAGCAAGATCAGAGATCAGAAATGTATCAGGCACAGATGTTTAGTTCTTATCTCTTTACTGTTGCAGGAAAAAGAGTCCCTGATGCCCTCATTTTGTTCTTCCATCACATATATGGAATTATTTACATCGATTTGCAGGCAGTCAGCAAACAACATTGTAGAGGCAGGACATGAATGTTGATTTATTTTATAAATTGGTAATATAAAGATTTTAGAGAGCAAAAGGCAAGCTCTCTTGGAGAGCTTCTGAACTAACTTGGCAGCATGGTAGACAGGACTGCTGCAACTGACAGCATAGCACCTTTCAGCAACTGTAGGAAAATGATCCTTCATCAAGAGATCCCTTATCAGGAAGGGTCAGAATGGGTTAGTGTCTTCTAGAAACCCAGTGTGAAACAGGTCTTTTTTTTTAAGCAAGATTTCTCCTACAAGAGTGATATGATAACCAAGAACAAACTGCCAAGTTGCTTCATCTCAGTTTAAAAGAGAAATGAGAGTTAGCTTCTTCCTTCCAAGCTGTGTGTCAAGTCTAGATATTGCAGTGATGAAGTTATTAGAATCACAGACAGGAATGTATAAATAGGATCTTCACGTCAGAGTACTGTCAGAGCTGTTCCCTTGGGGTTTGGATTGGAGCTTGGTTATTGTCTTTAACACTGAAGTGTTTACCTGTTGGAGCCATTGTTTCCCACTTGTTTCCCATCTTTCACTGTCTTCAAACAGACACAACCAGACAGTGTCTGGTTCAGATGAAGGCAGTGAATGCAGTGGAATCAACACACACAGTGTAGAAAAGCCCTGTTGTGATGCTGCAGATGCTCATGTAAAAAAGCCCCGTTATGATGCTGCAGATGCTCATGCCAAGCACAGCAGTGCTGATAGCGTGTAAACTCTGCAATAGGTGCAATCCTGGAAAACATGAGTGTGGCCAGAGAACAGCTGTCCTCCCATCCTCTCCCACAGCTGCTTTACATCATTCCCATATTCCAGGGTGCTGTTCTTCAGCACAAATCTCCAGCTACCCTAAGTTTAACTTTTGGTGTATAAGTAGCACTAAGTGAACTGCGGACAACTTGACACAGAGTTTTTATGCCCAAACTTAAATTGTGGCATGAGCTAATCTCTGTACGTCTCTTCTTTGCAGCTGTTGTCACCCAGTAACAAACACCTGAATTCTCACTTCCCAGGGTGAAAAATAGCTTGAGATTTCTGCAAATACCATTCTTACTGCTCTAAGGCATTTAGTAGGCACTGCGACACAAATTCAATAGATCCTTTGTTAAATGAATGGACTGTCTTTCATGATCAGGGCTGGGATTCACAGGAAGGAGACTAGATGTCAAGCTCCTTCTGAGTTTTACCTGCTTACTACCCTTGCACCCCCTTTTCTCCCTAAGGCAAGCAGACCCAAACTGAGCTGACCTCAGATAATTTCAGTTATTGGCACTGAGAAAGCACAGGCTGATTCCTGATTTTTTTACTACTGTTTCTTCTTTCCAGGTCATGCATAAAGAATTTCTGGCTTTTCATTGAAAATTAAAAATGAAATCCCTTTTTGCAGACTGCAGTCGGAGGAGTGGGCTATAACAGTAGCTTTTGTTTAGATGACAGGCTAAATTGGAACTAGCGCACATGACACGCTAGAAAATGAACTGTCAAATACAGCTGAAGGAAGGAGTGGGAAGAAAGTGGACGCAAGTTCTATTTCCTTTAATATTAATCAGAGATCAAACTAAACTGGAAACATGATTTAATTTTACTAACAGTAAAAATTGATCCCAAGGTCTGAATTCTGCTAGCTTTTCTATCATTTGCAGGCAGTAACATTGAGCCATTACTCTAGGAGAAGGCAAGCATATTAGAAGGTAGTTCGTCCTTTTGTCTGCTTATTGGATTTTCCATGACAGGTGTATGTATCAAGGGAGTTTATTCTCACACTACAGGTGATTCACTTGTGAAGGGTAGCATCTTTCTGTTTCTAAAAAGTGTCTTAGGAATAGTTCAGTTCTTCATCAAAGAAACTCAGCTGAGGAAATGACTAAATAATTTTTAATTAAATTAAACCATTTTCTTTTTCTTTATATTTGCCAGGCACATGTACTGGGCATTTGCATCTTTGGGGTTTTTTAAGGAGTGCATTTTTTTAATGATGAAAAATTAACTGCTTATAAATAACAAGAAACAGACGCGTGCCACAGCATTTTGTTACTAGTCTTTCTGATGTATTACTTGAGTTCCAGCTGAAGGACATGTTCGGATGAAGCTCATGTCAGGTATCTGGCAACATACATTAAGAAAAGGTCATTGGAACCTGGGGGAAAATTAGTTATTTAAAAAAAAGACTTTTGTCCCAAATAAGAAAGGAAGTTGATGGAAGCTCATAGTTTCTCAAGCTGCTATAGAACTGTGTTCCAATTAATTCATAGATACTTATTAATCCGAAGACACTGATTATCAGAGTCTTGGAAGGACGTGAGGGGGTTGATAGTAGACAGAAGCATGGATTTCTATCCAGGTGTGAATATCTAAATCAATAATTTCATACCTTGGAGTTCATCTCCCTCATTCTGTAGATGATGTGCTCCCTCCACACAGCCTCTGGATCCATCAGTCGTGCATGATGCACGGTGATTCCTGATACCTGTCAGTCACATTTTTCTGTGATAAGTCAATGCTGTGGTCACTTAAAAAAAAATGGGGGTGGGATGTGGGGGGTTAATCTTTACTGGGAAAGAGAAGCAAATTACATTCTCAATAAAACATTAAGGGCTAAGGAATACATTTCTGCTTTACGGATGTGGAAGCAATATGGAAGGAAAAAAAATCTTCAGCTTCTTATATCCATGCAAAATAACACACATATAATGATCTTAAGCACCCAACCTGAAATGCTCCAGCTAGCACTAACATATCCAAAGTCTCTTTTGAATACCTAATAAAATACCCCAAAATAATAATTTGGTTATAAAAGCTGAGATTTAAACTGGGACAACTGGGACCCTGTTCCCATTAAAACAGGCAGTGGAACTCCTAGTGGCTTCGGCATACAGAGTCAGGATTACCATGATATGGGATGCAGATACTGTTTAAACTTCCCTAGAAGTTATGTAAGAGCCTGATAGAGATGGTCAAAGAGGAGATGTGAAACTTAACTTGCCATGTCATTTGCCGCCGTGGTTGCTTTCTGGTGGACGAGATCAAGGTGAAATATCAGCCTCAAATAATTTTAGAACCATGGTAGGAGATAATAGGTTAATACATTTCATCTAAAATTAGAAATACTCTTGGAAAATCCAGAAGGATCTCAAATCCTCCAAGAGATTTGTTCTCTGCCTGTATAGAAAACAGCGGCTTTGATTCTTACTGTTTTCTTAGATCAGTTGTGTTTTGCAGTCTACAGGATGCGGGTTTTTAAAGAAGCATTCTGCCTACAGCAAGCCTTCATGTTTAACTGTGTTGGGCTCCCCTGTGGTTTAGTTTGCTTCAGTGAATTGGCTTTTCTTGTAGTGGCTCACTCAGAGACCTGGAGCCAGTGTGGGATGGGAAAGCCCACAGATGACACTTCTCTGCTTGTTCTTGTTCCTCAAAAATTTCATTTAATTACCCGATTCAAGAGCTTGGGGGGAAAAAAAATGTTTGAGGCAGTTTACCTTTTGCTGTTCCTAGCTGTCTAGTCAAAAAAATTAGAAAACATTTTTATCACAAGTGGAAAAGGAAATGGAAAAGGGAGTCATCCGGGTTTTTGAGGCTCAGAGGAGGTGCCTCTCACTCACACAAGAAACTTCTTTGTTTCCATCCCCTCCCAGCAAGCAGATTCGTGATTACACATCTTTAGGTGGTGTGTGACTCATGATGAATCTTAAATCCCTCCCTGGTAGTGGAGGATGTGGGTTAGGGATTCAAAATACAAATGTAGCTCCAACAGCACTTAAGAAACTGCAGATGGGGGGAGGAATTAAGAGGCCAGGGAGAATATGGTTACGATAATCAAAAGAGAGTGCAGTTCCCCAATGATGTACGACTCTAAAACATTTTCCAATTTTTGGACCTCACAGGATGAGGGGTGCATTTGATTCAAGAAGGAAGCATGTGCATGTGACCATATTGCATTCTGCAGTAGGACTGCAGTTGTGAATTAAGACAAATAAAGGGAAGCTGGAAGCAAATAGCTTTCTCAAAGTGAAATCCTAGCAACAGGAAAACCTTCAGTAGGTGCTGAGTTCTCTTTCAAAGTTCTGTGCAGACAGAAAAAGATGTATGTTAATTACTAGGTTGATACTTTTCAGTTGATGAGTGACACTTCCTGTTTAAGATTGTAACTGGCTTTTAATTATTTGGAAGACTGGCTTTCCATTGTGGCTCACAGCAATTATTCATCTTTTTTTCTCTCAGAAGATATGGAGCAGTTTTACGCAAGCAGGAACTTTTTATGGTCGAAATGGCCATTAATTATTGCAGAGTCATTTCCAGCCTCACCATTCCACTTTTGCAAGGAATCATAATTCAACCACAAACATATGCTTTATGCTAATGCTAATATTATACTACAGAATGTCCTGCCTCAAGAACCTTTATTTAGCTATGCAAAAAATCACGTTCAAATTATGTTGATGTATATATATCTTAGGTTTGACCACATGCTTTATATTACAGAATTTAATTCACCACAAAAGCCACAGTTAAAAAGAATCTTCCTGCATGCAAATAGCTGGACAAGCATGTATTAATCTCCATTAAATATTTTGAAAAATCAGCTCATTATTAAGTTGTTTTAAGAGCTAACTTGAAAATACATATTACAAACAGGCATAAAATTGAACTCTCCAGCTCTTATCATGACTTGAAAGTTTGGATGAAACATTATATTTATGCTCAGACATGTTAATTATTGGACACTGTCTGTGATTGCTAATTCAGGCCTTTGAAACCTGAGAACAAAAGCATTGCTAGAAAGGGAATGCAGTCCAGAGACTGAAATGTGGGGCACAGAGTCAAACTGGAGCTCTGTTCCCCGTGTCATCATCAGCATGATGCTCAGTTTTGGCCATTTCAAGCAGAGATGATGCAGAGATAACTGAAATCAATAGGACACTTTCCATTAACCTCTGTAGGCTTTGGATCAGATCCAGACATGCTGCACCTCAGTTTCTTTATCTCCCTGAGTGTGTGTGTGTGTGTGTGTGTGTGTGTGTATGAATGCTTGCAGAGAGGCACAGTGAAGCAATTCCTTAAAGATCACTAAGCGTGAGTAAAGAGGCCACAAAGTCCCTGGTAATAAAGGCAGTGTATGCACATGCATTTATGGTGACTGTTACTTATGTGATCCCTTACATGCCCCATCACTAGCCAGCAAAATCTCACACACCTGCAGTGCTTACCTGTTATATACCTTCCTCTCTTCCTTATGTTTTTCCTTGGTTTTTCTCCTCTGCTCAAGCCATGTTTAGGCCTTCAGCATGATTCCCCACCTATCCACAGTGCTTTCTTCCTGACATCTTTTGAGGGGAATTTCGTCTAATCTTCAGCTGTGAGCCCCATTCCCTTTTACTAGATATGCCAAAAGAACAAGTCTCTTGTTTAGGTTGTGAGCACCAGGCAGCCAGGCCTGTTGCTCAGCTCAGTCTGGCAGAGTGTCAAACATATTGCAAGCTCTTAACAAATAATAAATGCTAAACCAGTCACGGCTTCATGGCGGTTCTTTGTGCTCATTGTCATTGCTGCGCTGCTGAACTCACCCGTACACAGTTTCCTGGTATTACCTTTGCACGTTTGTCTTTCCCTTAAGACCAGTGAATTTCCAGATGCCTCAGCCGGAATATTGTGCCAGTCTACAGGCTACATTTTTACTGGAAACATCTGAGTTTGTATTCTGGATTCCAGTAACTAAAAAGTGAAGGGACCTTCCAGGGCACAGGTTTTAAGCTGACCAGTCAAGTAGGAGCCAGAGCAATGGATATATCATCCTTTTTTTGTCAGTCCTGCAAGGATGGCACAGAGTTTAGAGAGGACTCCCTAAACAAAGTGGGGGAGCCTATCTGCAGATGCTGAAGGTGTACAGATTGTTGTTGTTTATGATCTGTTCTTCTCCTTGCAGAAACTATATAGGAAAGAAATCAAGCCGCCTTTCAAGCCCGCAGTGGGACGGCCAGAAGACACCTTTCATTTTGATCCAGAGTTCACATCTCGGACCCCCACAGGTTGGTAAGATGACATATGGGTAATGCATCTCTTCAGTGAGTAAATACATTCTTCCTTCCCCTCTCCATTCCAATGGGGTCTAAAAGTCTTGTGGGATTACTGGGTTTTGTAATATCCAACAGGAATCAAAGACTTTTGCATTTCTAAGAAAAGAAGCTTGTAAGCATTTCACATTCATCTGTCTTCAGGAAGGACAGAGTTATTTTTTAATAAAAAATAACTATTGATTTGCTATTTTGTTACTCTTATCATTGCTTACATTATCTGAATTTAACTATTTTAAATTACCTCAGCTTCAAACAATTTTGCATCTCTGCAAGTTAGTATGGAGTTATATACTCCACAGATGTTTTTCTTTAATTAAATCCCATGGACTATGGACTGTTGGAAGTTACTACATGGTTAACAGTAATGAAGAATCATCAAGTTCTCAGACTGGTGGAGTTTTGCCAACAGAAAATTTGGCTCACGGTATTTAGAAAATCCTTGCAGTGAGAATATTGTTTCTGTAATTTCTTTTTCCTATCAGGAATACCATCTTTTGTGCACTATATATATGAAGGCAATTGTTGCATTAAACACTGTCTTTCCACTCTTCTAGTTGAAAGGAAGAATATCTGTAAGCTCAGAGTGGTAATCCTAGTTATAACCTTGCCTCTTGTTAGACATGGATAAGCTACATTACATTTCTGCCTGTGATATTCCTGTTTAAAAAAGTACCTATTTATATGTTCTAAAACGTAAAAATTAATTTGGCTGTTGTTTGTAAAAGACTATAAAGATGGTAAGTGCTGTAAATATCACATAGCATTGTTGTAATAACCAAGTATAAAGTCTCAAGCCTCAGCCCTTAAATTACCCCAGAATTGTTGCAGGCAGAGCAAAAGATCTGAGCTTTCATTACGAAAACCACTGCATTATAGCACGTGAATCGTAGAATCATAGAATGGTTTGGGTTGGAAGAGACCTTAAAGATCATCTAGTTCCAACCCCCCTGCCATCAGCAGGGACACCTTCCACTCAGGTGTCCAGGTTGCTCAGAACCTCATCCAGCCTGTCCTTGAAGACTTCCAGTGAGGGAGCATCCACAACTTCCTTGGGCAACCTGTTCCAGTGTCTCACCATCCTCATGGTAAAGAATTTCTTCCCAATATCTAGTCTAAATCTACCCTCTTCCAGTTTAAAGCCATTAATCAGAGCTGAGATTTCCTGTAGTTTTCATTCAGGCTTATTGTGACCTTCAGTCTTTTTCTTAAAACTAGCCCAAGCCTCTATTCAAAGCCTGGCTTAGACCTGCTTTCATAGAGTATGAAATAGTGGTACCTACTCAAAGTGTTTTAACAGTCTTGGTTCCTAGTTCTTTTGGCAAGGATGTGCCGACTTTCCCAAGCAATAAAAGTATTACGCTCTAATTATTTGGGTCCAACTGGAACATCCACCTGTCTCCAGGATATGTTAGTCATGTTCTGATATTCACAACCCACTGCATGGAAACAAATAATCTTTGGATACCAGACATTTCAAACCTTTGATTTTAGCTTTAATTCAGATTTCAAACTCATTTATCTGAAATATTATAGACTGCAAGTTAGTCTGATCTTGAGAGAAGTGCAGGTTGGTGTTGCTCTGGAAAGTCTCAGGGAAGCATTGAGAGTTTGGATTGCTTTGGAGGTTCACAATTCATTGGTTCCTAAGGTCAGCTCTGAGTGTGCCAAATATGTGGGTTTTGACATTGACTGTTCATCTCTATGGGTATAGTTTCACATCTTTTTTTTTTTTTTTTTTTATGGATTCATCTGAATTTGAGTTGCTTTTCCTGGACATTTGTTTCCTAAGTCGACCACTGTGGACCCACATCTCATTTGTGCTGACTCAGCTCCTTGCAGGGAGCAGCAGGCTGGAGCAATCCAGGTTTTGAATGATGATTTGAACAAGTATCAAACCAAGATCATTCTGGTGATCCAACTTAGACTTCAGTCCACAAATGTTTGTACTGTTTTAAGTGATGGGGAAGCATACTGTAACCAGCAAGGATGTCTTAGGGTGGCTTTACTGCTGAGAAAAAAAACATATAAAATTGCACCTGAAGTATCTAAATTTCCACCTTTGCAGATAAGATAATAATGTTTGCTTAACCCCAGTGAAGCATGCTGAAGTAAATTACTTAAGATTTATGAAGCCTTTGAAAATCCTGTAAAGTTAGATGCTCTAATGGGACAAAGCATTATGACATTCACAGGCAGAAAGATAACCGTTATACAAGATTGGTGTTTGCAAGTGGGTCTAATTCAGACATATGAAATTATTCTGGATTTAGCAAGACTACGAAAATATTTAGGTTTCATAGCTCTCAGTTAGTTAACATGATTTAAACACAATTTTGCACTTAACACAGGTGTTTTAACATTTAATTCATAGGATAGGCATATTAGTAGTTGGTGATGAATATTTAATAGTGAACACCAAATAATCGGTCATACTTCTACAGCATTTGATAAAGAGATTGATAAAGAGAGTGAATTATGAAGGAACAGTTATTTTTAAATAGAGTTGACCTAGTGCTTACATTTTAGAGCTGGATCACAGCTTTTCTGAAGTTCAGGAGTTTTCAGATTTGAATTGTTGTCATTCCATTTTTAAAATAAACATCCTTTCCTCTTAATTAATCCCTCTTGGAAAATCACTGTTGTATATATGCCATTATAAGTACTCAGTGATGCAAGAGGTCTGGTGTGATTCATCCATGTATTTGCAAGAAGAGTGCCCATCTGTACACCAAGATAAACAAATAGCTCACGTCATTTTACCAAAAGACAAGCTTCTCCACATACTTTGCAGTGAGGTCTGACTTGCTGTGCTTATTTCTGACTCCTGTCAAAGCTGAGATGGCTTTGTAATGAGACTGAGAATTAGCTGCAGTCTCAGCTTTGTTTATTTCTGAGCATATAATTTGTTTTTACCATATTCTGGCTTCAGATCCTCTGTCCAATTGACCAGTAGATTTATACAGCAAATGTCCCCACAAGGAAATACATTCTTACATATTTTCAGGACCTCAAGCAGTACTCAGTCTTCCACACCATTCCCTTTACACTACTGGGTGTAGATAAGTGAGTCAGATATAAGGTCCAGTGGGGATGTATTTTCTTTACTCTAGTGAAACTGGGTATTTACACACTCATACAAGGAGGTAGCTTTCTAAAGGAAGTTTAGCTTTGTAACCTTGCCGTGGTAAATCATATGTTGCACTGCAATAAATGTGAAGGGTGCGGGGGAGAGGGGACAAAAAAAAAAGAACAAATAAAGGTAAGCAAATTTGAGTACTATAGGTTCTATAATACCCAGCCAGCTACCCAGCTGCCCAGGAATGGTTTGCTATACGTCTCTTACTTGTTTATGAAAATACCTGGGACAAAACATAACTGGGGAGAAAAAACTCCTTAAAGCTCTTCAGAATTTTAAGTGAAGTGCAACTCTTCTCTTCTCTTCTCTTCTCTTCTCTTCTCTTCTCTTCTCTTCTCTTCTCTTCTCTTCTCTTCTCTTCTCTTCTCTTCTCCTCTCCTCTCCTCTCCTCTCCTCTCCTCTCCTCTCCTCGTTTGGCAGGCTTCTTCTTTCACTGAGCAGTGGCATAGGTTCCAGGAACTGCTCTCTAGTTATTTCATTCCAAACACAGAATAATTCAGGGCTTTTTTATCTTCAGCCATTCCTCCCCTGGATTTACCATGTCAGGGGAAGGAGTGGGGAGAAAATCTCCATGAAGGTTAGTTAAAACACTCCTAGCCATTTTGTTCACCGGAGGACAAGTCAACCAGCATCTTCCCTGGAATAGATCTCAGCTCCTAAAGCTGCTGCAGAAAGATCCTTATAAGGCTACAGACCACCACTGGAGCATCATGCTTTTACACCTGCTTCAGGTTCTGTCTTCTCTACATTCTCCTGACCCACACAACATACTACATTACCGATAAACCACTTTAGCCTTTGTAATTTCTGTAGTCAAGGTGTGCTGTGAAGGACAGATATAGCATCTTGCAGCTTTTTTCCACTCCCAGGAGCACCTCTGCTAAGCCAAAGGGGTGCCCTGCCTCGAGCCATTTAGCTTTCTCCTAGCCTTGCTATCCTGTGCCTCCTCTCTGTGTGCAGACTCCTGGCACAGACAGTGTTTTGCCTAAGAATGGACAAGCACTGTGAGAAAAACCCTCTGTATCCAAGAGGCGACATCCTTACAAGCAATACTCCTGCACTGTTCAGATCCAGAGGAAAAGGAGACAGAAGGCACACCAAAGCCTGGATATGGAAGTGGATTATATTCATGTGTGTCTGCCAGTTTAGCAGGCTCTGCTGTTGACTGGCAGGGGTGACTTTGTCTGTTGCAGGTACTGTTACTTTCTGATCTTTTGTGCAGCTCATGAGGCCATTTTCTTCCTTCTCCTACAGATTCTCCAGGTGTTCCTCCAAGTGCCAATGCCCATAATCTTTTCAGAGGGTTCAGCTTCATTGCCTCTAACTTGGTGCAGGAGCCTGCACAGCAAGATGTGCACAAGATCACCGTCCACCCAATTGTGCAGGTACTGATACTGATGTTACACTTTGCATTTGATGGGCAGATGCATATGTGCGTAGTGTATTTCAACTGCCTCAGCATTCTCACTGGTGTTTCGCAGCTACCCATTGTAGGTAGGAGGTGTTTACATGCAGCCTGTAGGAGGTGGGAAACATGAATTTTTTCCCAAAGGCTTTTATCTTTAAGTTCACATTCTCCACAGCTTTTACAAAGGAAATAGGAATCACACCTTATCACAACTGCAATTGTGATAAGGTGCGATTCAGAAAAGTACTTCTGAATACCTGAAACACTATTCCAGTTGTGCATACGGGTCAGGCAACAAAGTGTTGCTTCTTCAGTGAATGCATGTCATTCTCAACAGTTTTGTCTTCAATTATATGATACAGTCTGTGTTGGCAAAGGGACTCGATGAACTTCGGAGGTAGGCTCCCACAGACACAGCGCCCAGGCTCCTGGGTGTAAGAGGCCACAGTGTTCCTGTTGCTATTGCACAAGAGCCCGGATATACTCACATAACCCAGAGCGGCTTGACAGGGGAAGCACACTTGCCAGACACTTGGTTCTTTTCTGCCATTCCTCTACAACATGCTCTCCAGTTTTTGTCATTTAAGCCAGAAATAAATTTCTACAAATGGCTCAATACACCAGAGGAACAGTGAATTGGGAGAAAGAACTGGGCGGCTCAAAGATGCAGCAAATTTTCGCACAAGGAAAAAGTTCCCTTCCTACCCACAGCCAGACGTATGTAGCCCCTGCCTGTGGTTTTCATAGTTTTCCTCTCTATTTTAATGATTTGCAGTGGAATATGTCATGTTCTGAAATATTCTTTTATGCAACAGTTAGTGCAATGTTACCAAGCAATTACATCCCAGAAATTTTACATATATTCCTGTGATTTGCTTTGTAAAAATGTAATGAATGTTAACACATGCATGTCTTATAATTTAGAAGGTTTTGTGTGGACCTTGCTAGTGAGGTTGCATTTTCAGACAGAGGATACTAGAGGATTTTTAGAACTGCTTTAGAAATAAGTTTATATTTCTAAGATTTGTGGGTTTGTCAGGGGATTTGGGCCCGCAGTTTCCTGTGAATTTCTAATAGGAGGTGATTGCCTCTATTCCATAAATAGTTCAGAAAATCACTGCTTTTTTGCCATTACTTCTACATGGACAACTCCATCTTACAGACTAGAAAAAGGTAAAAAGGGAGGGGACACACTTGTTTAAATAGAGCACTTCAGATTTTTTTCACTGAACTTATTAAAACTGCTCAGGACAAAAGAGCTCTTTGAAAGAGATGAGATCAAGCACTTCCTTTATTAAAATGAGGCTAATCCATGCTTTTACATACGCATGTCCTGATTACCTTGTTTCTTTTGTCTTTCCCTGTAGCAGTTACATGGGAACAACATTCACTTTACAGATGGGTACGAGATCAAGGAGGACATAGGAATTGGCTCCTATTCAGTATGCAAAAGATGTGTTCATAAAGCTACAGAAACAGAGTTTGCAGTGAAGGTAAGAAAGCCTTCTGGTAGATGCCAGAAACATGGCTGAGACTGCTCTGCCAGCTTGGGCAGCAGTGAAGCCAGTGGGTATTTTGTTGGCTTATTTCTTGTTGGTGAGTGTTGCTTAGAAGATGACAGGTTCATGGTAAGCCTTACAGTATTTCTCACACCTTAATCTCATAAAGTAAAATTCCTAGATGGAAAAAGCCTTTACCGTCTTGCATGGAAATCCTGCTAATCATTTCAGCCATGCTCCTTGCAAACTAGATAAGGTTTTTAGCAGATCCTGCACATTGAATAATTATAAGTAAGCAAAATAACAAAATTATTGTGAAATTGAAATAGCATTTTATTCTTCTTTCTCAAGTTACTTAGTTCTGACATTTTTTTATTGTAATTTGACAGATTTGTCAGTGAAAACAACGATCAGCTTCAAAAACTCAGATTTCCTTTTGCCACCTTGACATTCAACAACAACATGCTACACAAAAGAGCAAAAGGCAGTCTTCTGCAGAGATTTAAAATATTAATTCAGTGGAATTTAGCTGGATAGTAGAGAAAAGGCAGTGAACTACAGACTTGATCAAGCAACACTACATAAAACAGAGTCACTGCAGCCACAGAGGCCAGGAAGCTGCTAGGATATAGGTATGAGGGAACCTTTTCTGGTAGGGAATAACTTTAGTAGAACTGCTTTGAAAGGTCATGCTCAGAGGACTAAGTCACAATCTCTATTAAATGCTATGGAATAAACAGTATGAAGTTATTACAGTGGGCAGAACAGGCCAGTGTATGTGGCAAGTGGTTGACAGGTTACAGCTCAGAGGAAGAGTTCCAAACTTTCAATTTTCTTTAAGAAAAAGGCTTAGCAATTAAAATGCTCATTTCTTAGAAAAGTACTTAATGTTTTTCTTCTTGTACCTAAAAAAGACAAGATTGGATTAAATGAGGAATTAGTATAGTGAATTTGAAAAGACATGGACAGTTAAGCCAGATCCTTTCATTCTGCATGATCTCACAGGAACAAATCGCTTAAGTGAGCATAAGTAGCTCCCTGAAGTCACTACATAGAGAAATGTATTTACCAAACTTGCAGTAAGTGAGCAATTCTAGCCAATT
Source organism: Antrostomus carolinensis (assembly GCF_000700745.2). Lineage (NCBI taxonomy): Eukaryota > Metazoa > Chordata > Aves > Caprimulgiformes > Caprimulgidae > Antrostomus > Antrostomus carolinensis. The sequence goes on along the minus strand of NW_010289084.1, from coordinate 45,305 downwards.
GCTGCTCTACTTTTCTTATTTTAAAATTTTACAAAAGTTATGTAAACTTAGCTTATAAGTTAGATTGTGTCTTTGCTATTAAATGAGATAATGAAAGCTTAAAGAAGTGATCCAAACTGCAGTCATGAGATAAATGAGCTGCAGGTAGTCAACAGAATAATATTAAACCTTTTATTCGGTCTTATTTTCCATTACAAGACTGATTATAATGCAGTACCCATGAAAGTTTTGGTGTCTCCCTGTGGGGGCTGCAAAAATATGGAAACCACTAATAACTGACAATCTGTTGATGGCACTGTTCAAATAAGGTTGATTTTTCTAGGCTACACCATAATTAGGAGTATGGACCTACCAGCAGGTCCGTGGGCTTGCGCGTGAACACGCTAGGATTTTCTTTTCTAATGAATGGAAAAAATCAGATTTTTCCACTGTCCAGGTCATTTTTCAACAGATGGCATTATGTTATAGTAGATATGGGTTCTGTGTGATTAAATTACATCTGTTATAAACAAATTGTATGTTAAAGTAATAACTTTACTATTTTATTTATATAAATTATTGCTGACAGTTTTATTAGTGTAATACAGCCAGCATGAAACCAAAATAGAAAGACCTTGGTCCTCAAAGATGTCTGAGTGCCTGAATCCAAGAGGGACCAGAGAGGACCTAGAGCAAACTCAACACATGGAGATGCTCAAAACTTTGAGTCTAACACTTTGATTGCTAGGTTTGTGCTCTTTCCTACTTTTATTAATCGTTCCTCTTTTTCTTTATTTCTGTACTTCTTATGACTCCTTTCTTGTCATGCTGATATGTCTTGATTTTGACTACCAGTTTAGGCAACACGTGCAGCATCTCAGTTTCTGACACAGTCTGATTCAAATGTGCAGCACAGATTCGGGGTTGGAGACAGTTGGTGGGTTTCTGTTTGTACTGTCTTTCCAGCACATTGAGTGCTGCTTCTTTATTATTCCTACCAATATATCCATTTTACTTTCCTTTCAATCTTATTTTTATTTCATATTAAGATTATATCATTTTGTTATCAAAGTAGCTCGCTTTCATAAAGATTGCACAATGCCGCCCATTTCAAGTAATTAGATAGCACAGGAGTTGCCACTGGTATTATCATAATTATATATCAGTCCCTTTTGACGTGCATCCTTTAAATGTCTCTATAAAAATCACTGTAATTAGACTCTCTTGATTTCTTTCAGTAAGTATAATTTTCTCAGTGCTCCCTAATATATAGCATTCACAGGAAAAAATATCTGCAGTGATAGTTTGTATGATGTGCATCAGCCTCATTTGCCTGGCACCACCTCATTAAAAGCTCCCTCTTTAAGATGAACCGCCAACACGTCAGAGAGCATCATCCTGTCTTCCCAGGGGAAGCTGGTGATAGTGAAGGAGTAAGCAAATGACGTGGTGGCATCACTGCGGGAAGACACACTTCATGTCACTGGGTAAATAACCCCTCCATGGAGACTGCCACTCACCAGGCTTTATTTACTATCGCTGTGCTGTACTGAGACAGTGGAGTACCAAGCCAGAGTAACTTGAGTCAGAGCTACAGCCAGAAAATCCACTCAGAAAAACAAAATCTTTCCTAGCCCAGAAGCAGAATATATTTATTAAAATGAAAAACATTTCATCCCTTTTCCTTTTGCTGGCCATCTGCAACTAATTGGGGCCATCTTATAGACATAATTAGATGTCTAGCAATACAAAGAAGTTCTTTGCTGGTGTTGTAAAAGCACTTGAACAGATCTGGAATTTCACTTGTTCCAGAGTTCAGTGAGACTAGGCACGTCATTCACTGAGGTGCCCTTGGAAGTCCCCCTAGACACCTCTCGGCACCTGTGGGCGTCTAACTGCCTTTATAAATCCAGTCACTGAACCTGCAGAAGAGAATTTTCTTGCAACCTATTCCCTCTTTTCCATGTCATCTGTAAAAATGAAGTGCTAGTAAGAAACTCTAAATCTATTTTAGATGTGCCCTCAGGCTCCTAAATGCAATATTTAAGAATTTGGACTTACATCTCCACTTCTGAGAGCATTTCAGTACCATTCAACAGGAAACCTTGTAGACAGGTGGATTTCCTGCAAGCTGCATCTACCCTGAAACTAGTAGCCACCTACCTGGGCCAATGCAGGTATATGTTGGTTTAGCAAGTCTTTGTATCATATTCTATTGCATGTACATACTCCGAGGTACTTTTAAAATTTTACTCTAACACATTCTTTTTGTCTCATTCCCAAGTGAAAAAAAGTATAAAGTTATGAAATACAAATAAGTATATTGTCCATTCTTCTGAATGCTTCGTAAGACTCTGAGAGAGAGAAGAGAGATAGGGAAAAAGAGAGTGTTTCTTCTCTGGTGGACCTCTGACATGTCTCAGATTCTTCTTCTAGAATATTGATCATCCTGACTGCACCAGGCATAATGATTTTTAATAGCAAAGGGAACTGGCACTGTCAATCACAGTTACAAGCCTCACGTGGGTATAAATGTAACAGTGAGGTCAGAAGCAAAGGAAAATCAGATCAAACTATTTCAGTCACATCAGTATCTAGAGAAAGTAAGTCAGTTAAGTAAATGAATGATGCTAGAGCAGATGGGAGGGATTTCTCTGGATGGAAGAAAGTGCAATGGAAGCCTAAACAGATTAAGAGCTCTCGTTTGGAAACCAAAAGAAATGCTACGGTTCAGAGTTCTCTGTGAATCAGATTTTTCAAAACCCACCAGAGATTTGATGCAATTAGCGTATTCCAAAGGTTTTTCTTTACTTAAAACCATTGCACTGGTTTCAAACTTGGATCCCTACCTGTAGTGAAGCTTTCAAGCTGAATTTCCAGATGTGCTTCTTACTGATGCCAGATTAAATAGGTTTGCAAAGGACCTGATTGCATCCTCTTTTTCTTAAAGGTTTCTCTGTTTAGGTTGACTCCTTACCCCAGGATTGATTACTGGTGGATAATAATAGCCAAGCAGAAACTGCTGCTGCTATCGCCTATTCTACCCCCAGTACAGTAACTGCCCCAGACATTGCAGAGGCAAGTGGCATAGGTGCCAGCTTCCAGAGCTTGGTGTCAACTGTTTTCTTCTCCAGGTCAAAAGAGCGTCTAACTGGTTGAGTCTTATGGATTTTCAGTCCTTCCATGCTGTTAAAGCCAGGGAGAAAAACTAGGTAAAAGAATAGGGTATACATTTCTCCCGCCCTTGAAGGAGAAAAACATACAGTCGAGATAGTCCCAAATGACAAGTCTGATTTTGCAGATGGCAATATTACAGTGGAATTTAGGTCTTGAAACACGTGAATTTCATTTCTTTTTCCTATCTCTGTAATGTACTAACCAGCTATCTGGCTCCAAATGTTCCACAGCTGTGAGCAAAGCCAAATTTTGCAGTCTATATCTGCCTCTGGCATACAGGTTAGTTTGTGCTAGAGTCCTGGTAAATCCTACAGTTCATATATAATTCTGGTAGCTACAAAGCACTGAAAGTACATCTATCTTGGCATGTTTTGGTATGTGCAGACTGGGGAGAAGGTGCATTTTAATTAGCTACAAAAATCCAATACCCGTGGAGAAGTGATGTCAACATGCTATCAATAAATAGAAGCCAGTAACTCATGAGAGCAGTTTTTACCAAGCTTGTGTAATCAAACTTGCTATGTACCTCTATTCATTTGCTAATAACAGTTAGTGACATAGTAACCAAAAGCTGCATGAATTCCAGAGTTCTTTCATAATTTCATCAAACTTCATTTTTCTCTTCCATTGATGTTCAGAGTCTTGGTTTGGTTGTTTTTAGGTGGTTGGTGTAAGTAGATACAATATCCTTCTAATCTGAAGGCAGGAGGTTACACAGGGTTATTTAGTTGGCTCTACAACATTTTGTCCATAACCTATATTATGGTTATGTCAGGAGTTTAGTGCTGAATGCAGAAAGTGTGAATAACAAACAAAAGGTAGTATTCCAAGATTGACTGCAGTGTTGTGTACTCTTTTGCAATTTTTTAAAAGAAAATAGGTATCTCGAACACATGTAACTTTATTTATTGAAAGAGGAAAAGGGGAAAAAAAAAAAAAAAAAAGAAGAAAAAAAATTAGTCCAAAGGTCATCAAATCTCCTTGACAGTTAAGGTGTCTCTAGATCAAGAGAGATTTGCTTAGATTTGTTTCTCCTTAACCATAGAAAGTCACTAAAATTACTTTCCTCTAAAGCAAAACAGACTGTGAAATTTTCAGGGGAGGGTTTGTGTCTATTTTTGTCTCTCTGGCAGGTACCTAGTGTCTGGTGGAACATGGATAAATATATCAGTATTTTAATTGGCAAGTCAATGGAAAGTTTACTGGATAATCTCAGATTTCATGTCCCTGAGCCTACCAGCTTGTCAACACCAGCAGGTAACCATCCACTGCTTGTCTGACCTTTCCTCCCTCTGCCTGCACCAGAACATGGTACAGGGGTCAGGCCCCAGGCTGGTTAAGAGCCACTACTAAATGCATCCCTTTGAAATTTAGCTTTGAAATTCAGTAGAAGTTACTTGCTGCTGGAGCAGAGCAGCAACAGGACTCTGCAAGGGAGAAGATGGGCTGAACGGGTATGGATCAGAGGTCCTGTCTCAGTTCTCATTCAGTTCCTAGTCATGCAACCTCCTCTTGACTTTGCTGGGTGGCTGTCACAGTAAGGTTTGTATGGATGAGAGTATGGCTCTATCACACCTCACACTCAGGGAGAAAAATGGCATCAGGAAGAATGTTATATGATGTAAAATGACCTCATTAAAAAAAACCTGTTACCCAACTGAAGGGCAATGGCAGTGATAACTGTACTTCCATGAGTATCTAGCTGTCCTTACTCTTCCCAGAGATGGCTCATCAAATTATCTTTGAAGAGCATATCCCTTGCCTCTGCAAGATCATACTGATGATTCTGAAAGACACTTTCTAACATTTTATTGGGAAAATATCTCTGACTTCAGTCTCCCCAGAAATTTTCATTCCTATTTGCTTTAATTCCTTGAACATGTCATGAAGCTGTTCAGTATACTCAATTAATTTTCAGGATGGAAATACGAAGATTTGAATCAGGCAAGCATTGCATAAATGTGTTGCTAGTGTAGTTAAAGTTTTATTAATAAAATTGAAAAACAAATCTATAGGTTTCTGTCTTACTAACATGCTTGAACATAAGTAAATGAGTTTTGCCTGTAGTACCTGGGTAGGACTGCTAAACCCTGTGGGATGAAGTGCTGTTTTGGTATTCATGGTTTAAGATAGAATACAAACAAATTTGAGAAAATCTATGGCAAAAAAATATGCAAGAATTTCAAGGCAAGCTCTATCAAGAGAGCTACAAATATATATGACGTAAGAAAGACAAGGGTCCAGTGGGATGTGATCAAAATCTATAAATATCTCTAAGGTGATATAAAAGATGGATGACAACCATTTGGCTGCTAAAGACAGCAAGACAAGACAGAATGTCTTGAAGCTAAAAAAGGATATTTCAGGAAAAAAAAGTCTGATGGTGAGAGCAGTTAGTAAAATAGACTCTTCAAGGAGATGACCGAGACATCCTCCCCCTCACACACGAAGAAGTTGGATCTATCATATTAGTGGAAATGTAATCTTACAAAATGCAGGGTGAGAGGCATAGGACTCCTTCTTACCTTGATAAACTAGAGGGAACACTTAAACATGTTCCCCCATGAAATTTGGTTTATAAAGCTGGAATTCAGGAAGTCCTGTTGTCCAGACACTTCAGCAAAAGATGTTTTTCACTGTCTGAAGGATACTTAGGATGGTAGTATGGCACCAGACTCAGTAGGCTATAGGGTGCTGTGTAGGAGATAAGGGCTTCAGAGCAGATTTAGGCACAGATCCCTGTGCTTCTTTGGTCTGCATATGGAGGGCTGTTTTTCCAGAGCGCTCTGCAAAGAAACCAGCGTGAAGAGCCCTAGACAGCAACTGGGGTCCATGGTAGATACAGTAAGAAGGATTCCAAACAGCATGGATGGGTGTCCTCTAGATGTGACAGAAAGAGTAAATTATTTACAGTAAAATGGATGAAGTAGCAAAGGAGTGGTGGAGAAAGTTGTCTATGGCTTAGGTCTGATCTGTGAGAGTATTTTTTAAGGCTTTCTTGGTTTTCCCATTACAAACCACTTTATCAGAGGGCCTGTCTTCCACACTGGACCAGAGCTGCTGTGTACAATTTCACTCACCAGATCAGGAGGCAATGTAGCATATTTTACATGCTGTCCTCATTTTTTAAGATTTGGGTTTAGTCAAATACCTGTAAAACTTCAGTGAGCCTCAGTTTTCTATTGTTTTGATTTGAGTGTGTTCAGATTTCTGCCAGATACTCTCCCCATAGAAATAAGTCAGTTCTCCAAGGAGGCACTGCTCAAATAGGCAGGACCCTGCAGCTACAGCTTCAGAAAGGACGAGCCAATACAGAGTGCTAGGTTCTACTCGAAGAACTTGGGAGAAGAAGGCAGGGCAAGAGAGCCAGGAGTGCCTTGAGCACTTGTACAAGCAGCAAGCTTGTTTGTAGCAGTAAGAGCCGTGGCTGCCTGGTGACTTTTGGGGTAAATGGGATCAAGGCATTGCTTAAGTCTTAGCAAAATGTACAGAAAAGGCAGATAGAAATACAGAAATGTGTGCAGAACACTTCTTAAACTCAGCTTCAGAGCAAATCTTAGATGTGCAGTAGTTGTATGTCCCCTCCGGCGTAAGGATTCCTGCAGCATCCTTCCCATTTGGTCACAAAGCTCACAATGCCTCTCCCCCTGGCATGGCTGAGCTTCTGAAGAATGTGAGATGATGGTATTTATCACTGCTAAGTAGATCTTTTCTGAGACGTGGGATCAGGCAGCAGTTTTCCTACAGCTTAGTAGTATCATGTTTCTCTTCTCTAGCCCGCTTGCCAAATACCTAAGTATTTTGGACAGAATTTGGTCCTTTGAGGCTCTGTTTCCCTTTTGGGGCCATTTAAACTTGCTTCTTGTATTTGTCTTCCATATTGATGTAATAATTTTCCCCTTTTATAAGATCTGAATATGATATACTGGTTTCCATCCCTGAAACTTTTCGTAAAAGAAGGTGGGAGTAGCACTGCTGTCATTTTACGGACTGAAAACTCATCAGTCTGATCCAAGGACGTGCTAGGGCTGAGCAGAGCAGACTAAAACACAGTGCAGAGGCTTTCCCACTGAGCTAAGCTGCCTCCAAAACTGCAGACTTCTCTCTAAAATGAGGTTTTCTGTTTCACAGGTGCTATTGGAACAAATTTGTTAATGTTTCTGCATTGCTTAGAAAATGTGTTCTACTGTATAAATGCTAATTAATAAGTACTACAGTTCCAGTTGACAGCTTAGGAGTGCTAAGTCAGCAAACAGTGGCAGCGAGTAGGCATGCTCTGTGTGCAGAAAGTTTAATGCCTCACCCACACAGCTTGATCTGATGGCCAGTGCTTATTTCAGAAAAATATTGCTAATTAGGCCTGTTTCTTTTAATATTCATTTCACTATTTTTCTGAAAGATTTAAGCATGGATGGGGGGAATGAATCTCTGGAGCTAATAAAAACTAATAGCACAGCAAATAGTCCCTTAGAAACTATTAGGCTTGGAATAGTTCTCCTTGGAGACATCTTAAATGTAAAATTATACCATATTCTTTTAAATAATGTTAGCCTTTCTGCAGTGATTTTCATCCGACTTGAGTAATTTGACATCAAAAAAGGAACCAAATTAAAACAGATGCTTGGCATGAATAGGGCTTATTTTTAGAAGGAAATATTACTGAAATGGAAACCTGTACATTTTCCAGCAGCACAGAACTGCAGAACTTTATCTCTGTGACACTTTAATTGGAATTAATATTGTGGATTAAATAGTCAGGTTAAAACCTCTGCATGCTGTTGCACCTCCTTTTTCAGAAGAGGTGCAAATCCCACCTATAGTCATTTCCACCAGTGGTGCCTTGAATTTTCAAATATATCACAGATATGATGTAGACACAATGTGCAAAGAGACAAAAAATTAATTCTCCCTTTGCTTATCCCTCCCCTCCCTGAAAAGGAAGGGATTTCTACAGGGAGTAACACATCACATTGTGTTATATGGATCTCTTCTTAAATGTGATTAACCCATGCTTATACTCCAAACAGGTTCTAGAAAAACATCAAAGTATGTAACGGAATATAAGGCAGATTTTAAAAGTGCATAAAGCTCTCTTTCTCCCCCTGCTTTTCCACAAAGCCTTCGTAAGTTCCCTGGTGCTGGTCAAAAGGAGTTTTAGGCAGTCCTGCTGGCTAAACACACTGACAGCCTCAGGTGCAGCTGTTTGAGATATTGCAATGCCCTGGTGTCTGTGCTGGACTTCTGCTGGACTTCCAGTTGCTGTAGCCAGAGCAGCAGATTAGGACTGCACCAGCATATCAGCTGCCTCAGCATGCACCTTGTATCTCAGTTTCAGCTGCCAGGAAAGGTCACTTGGGGCAGTTGAAGAAGAGACAGATGTTGGTTCCATTTGGGACTGGGGTGAAAAGGGCAGCCAAGGAGAGCTGCACCTTGCACCATGCAGCACGACCCACCAAAGCTCCTCAAAGCCCCACAGTCTACTTTTTAACCATGCCTGTGCTGCAGGGTGTACCTTTAATGCTTCCCAGTTATTGTGGTTGATGTTGTGGAATAAATCCACCAAAATAAAATGGAGAACTTTTGCTGCAGTGCATGGTAGTGACATACACCACAGTGTTAAAGATTAAACCACAATGCCAGTATCAGGTACATTTAGCTTTCCCAAGAAGGGAGATGGCTTCCGTTGCCCATTTCAATTGATGTGATTAGACAGAGCTTTTGCGTGCTGTTTCACTTAAAGGGGAAAATCAAGTCGGAGTCAAGCAAATGTTTTCGTGCAGTCTTGTTTGTTCGTTAAAGATACACAAACTTCTTTCTCCCCAGCACTAGGAAGACCCAGCAGCAGAAACCAGTTTCCTTGCTGCTGGTTCCAGCTTAGCCTGACCTGAGCCCCATCCCTTCTTCTCAGGCCCGTATCACTGCTCTTCCCATCAGTGCATCTCATGTTTTTCTGTCTTCTTTCTCACTTGCTGCTTTTCGCTCACCCTTTCTTTTAGGCTTTCATTTTCCAGAGAGCAAAGGCAGTTAAAATGCCACCTCCTACCTCTTGCCTTCTTCCATTCTCACAACTGTAGTGATGGAGAAATCCATGTGAGAAACACAGCCGTCCTCACACAAGGTCACCAAGGTTAATTTCAACTGTTTGAAAGCCAATTTGTGTTAACAGGGCTTATTCTGCCCAAGGTGGATTAGAGAGCGCTCACACATAGCATTTCTTTGGCAGGACTGTGAAGGCTGTAAATCCCAGATGGTGGGTGGTGCCAAACAGCTGAGAACTGTAACATCTGCTAATGGCATAGCTAGATCCAGAAGAAGAAATTTATCTACACAGTTGGAGGCACACAAATACCTTCACAAAAATGCAACAAGCAAATATTAATATATACTGTACATATAGTTGTTGTACCAATTTCAGCAAGGCTTTACCCACACAAAATTGTACTGATACTCACTTTTCTACTCATCAGTCCACTCTGGCAAGGCTGAAGACATTGAAATCCCATTAGTAAGGGAGAATTGGGTAATTTTTTCCTGTGCAAAAGACTTGTAAAAACTGTCCAGATGCATTAATTAGGATTTTGAAAATGTTCTCTCTTGATCCTTTCTTCCTTGATAAAGAGTTTGTTCAGTATTGTCCTTTGTTGGAGCTCAACTAATTTTAAAATATCATGAGGTTCTTACCCTAAATTCCACTGAAGAAAATGCACCTTTTCTTTCAACTAGTCAGTAAAATACACAAAGGATGTGATAGGCAAAGAACAAGTCCCTTATTAGAACAAACGACACTTTTGCATGTGCTTAGCCCATTTTACTCTGGAATTGTTTCATCTACTGTTTAATACAGAAGAGTTTCTAAGCAAACTCTGGGTGTCCGATGCATAGAGAGAAATCTATTTGTTGTATGACTCAGTTTCTTATTTTTCTGAAGCACAGTAGAAAACCCCTATGCTTAATAGCTCTTCTCTGCCTAAGTACAATACAGCTCTTGTTACGTTTTCAGTTATTTATACATTAGGATGGCTTTCTGAGTTGGTGTTCTTCACCACACATCTACAGAGAGAATAGAAAAGTAGCATCATTACATATTACTCAAAACTTTAGGACTAGTAGCAGAGAAAATCTTCCCTTAATTCTGTAACAGAGGGTGTTTATGCATACATGGTAGTTGAGTTCAAAATAGAATGAATTTCCTAAAGAAAAGACATCATTCCTTGCACAGGAAGAGCTGCAGAGGTTCATGGGCTGTCACAGGGAGGAACAGGGAAGAGTCTTGCTTCATGCAAAACACAGTGTCTCAGAGAAAAGAGAGTGACAAGGGTGGCAAATGTTCTTTGTTACCACAAGAAATATTTTAAAGTTACATTGTTTTGCTTGGCTTTTAATAGGGGTTTAAGAGTGTCATTGCCTGTCTAAAATTCAGACAGACATATTTAGCTTGCCAGTGTCCAACAATACGCTTGAAACCTACTAGACAGCAAAAAAAATAGCTGATTAATAAAAATACTAATTCTGAACAAGAGTAGACACTGTGTCAAATGCTGTGGCCCTGTGTGGTCTCATGTAGGAAGTGTGATGAGAGTATGGCACTTCCTATATCTGTAACATTAAATGCTTTTTTTTCTTTCTAGCATTGCAGCTTCTAGTATATAGGTAGGAAACAATCCAAGAGCCTTTGGTCCTCACTTGAGCAGGGTATCCAACAATGGGCCATCCTTGTGGGGCCTCTCTGGGCAGCCTGAAAGCATAGCTCTGAGAGATGTTGTATTAAAATTAGTTTGAGGAGCATACCTAACTGCTACATTGGGTGGGTGTGAAGTGCCACATACACTATTGTTTGGTCTACACTCTCTGCACTGGTTGAATTCAGTGGACAAAGCTAAAACCTCTCCATATGCAGGGGTGGACTGACAATAGAGCTGACCCCCAAAGCAGGAGAAGCAGGAAGAAACAGTAACGCAGAAATGGAAAGCAAAGTTCCTGGTATAGGCAACTGCTCTGGTAGTGATCAAAGCCCATTGGAAAGAACATCCATGTCATCAGTCTGGGAGAGCCCAGGGGGGCACCAGTGCCCCCAGTGCAGTAGGAGCACAGCCCTGAGGAGCCAGCAGATGCTCACCAGGTTCCCCCTGGAAATGACTAGACAGGAAAGCACCTTGGTTTGTTTCCAGGAGGCAGAGTACAACCATGATTAGGCTTTGTAATGTCTCCCTCACCTTCTCTGGCAGAACACTTTTCAAATTACGGTCGAGGCTGCTTCTGCTTCATATATCTTGGCATTGACCCACTCCAGGAAGGGGGATGTGTGTGTAGATAGGTATGTAGGATTGTGGACAAGGTATTCATGGTGATTTTGGACTGGGCCCAGCAGCTTGGGTGTTGCTGTCTGGAGAAGAAAGTGGTTACTGCAGAAGTATGGCAGAAGTCATGTGCTTTTGCCAGGAGGCCAAGCAGCCCTGTGGCCGGCCGGCAAGCGTGGGGCTAGTGTGCAGAGGGGTCCAGGCTGGAGCTGTCTCCATCCTGCCGCTTTCCTGTTGTATCTGCACAAGGTGCCTGGAGCATGCTTTTTCTCCACATTATATACACAACACCCATAGGGAAAATCAGAAAGTACAGCTGCACAAAAAACACTTGTTTTACACCTGTCCGGTGAAACCATTGCCTTTTCACTTACATAATTTAATTCATTTAATCTGATACTTTTTGAGAATCTCATAACTGCTTATGAATATCACCAGAAGCCCACAACACATTTCCCTTAGCCCCTGTGTTCAATAGAGCACTGGCCCTGCATTTTACTGCAGCTCATTTTGGCACTGAGTTGGGGTAACACTTGCAGATATTCAGGGGATGCAGCACCTCGTGTTGTGGTACAGACACCTCTGCGTGCAAAAGGAGGCAGCAACCACTGGCTGAACCACCCTGACATGACAGCTTCCCTCTTTGGAAAGTCTGGTGTGGGTTTAACAACACACCAAAACACTTTTTGAAGAGGAAGACCAGAAGATTCGGGTATCCCAGTGGAGCTATGGAGCATATTTAAGGAGCTGTGGTGGCCATTGCAGCATGTGAATAAAGAAACTGTATGTACTGCAGCCAGTCTGAACTGGAGAGAGATTCTGGCTAAAGTTGCAGCAGCCGCCTGCTTTGCTGCTTTATCAGTCATGGAGCAAGTGTAAGTCACAGGCACATGGAAGAGAGCCACCATCCCAGTGACAATCGCTCACTGTGGAGGAAAAAAATGAGAGGAATTTGGCAGGTCCTTTCACGGCTCTGAAAATGATTTGTTGTGTGGTTTGGGGCAGCTTGTGCTGTGATACAGTCCATTTAATCACTGTATCGCAGCTTGTGCACATGTTAAAGCAAAAAGCATGCATATTTAGTGGGACTGTCTTGTGATTTATACTTATATAGCACACTGTGAATTAGAAGCATTATATATCATCTACTGCTCTTGCTACTAAATCAGCAGCAGAATGCTTCAGGTTATATTATTTTGAGTTTTGTGTCAATAGCTGAGACTATTTTTGGTTTGGATTTTTTTTAGGCCATATATATACATTTATAGTCCTGCATTATTAGTAGTTGCTTAAAATTTTCCACAGCTCTGGATATTTCCTTTCAAAGGAAAATACAACAGAAAAGGAATCTGAATATATTGCTTGCTACAGTACCATAGTGATAGTAGTACTTCATGCAGTGGTAGTAATGCTTGCTGCAGTAAATTCTGCTGGCTTGTAGAAGGCAGACAGGTCCTAACAGGTGCACATGTGTGTAACTCTATTAACTTGACAAGAGCTATATTAGTTTAGCCAAGAAAGTGGCCTTGAGGATCTTTTTATGTGTTAGAGTTATTGGTTGAGTGGGACACATTCAGTCACTGTGGTATTTATGAGGAGTCATTCAGCCCGGGTTTTACTGGCTTTTTGAGAATGTCTCAACTCAACTGAGAGAACAACATTATTCTAAGGAGAAATTACTAGTAGAATTTTTTTTCCACTCACTTGTTTTTGAGGTTTTCCTTCATTTATTCAAATGTAGACAACAGCCATCTACCTGCATCAGCTCCCTATTGCACTTTCACTTGCCACAATGCTGTTAATTCAGAATCAAATCACTGATTTGGCTTCAAATGCATACCTCAACCATAGGCAACTACTGACCATCATTATCACTAGAAATGCATGCTACAAAACTTCTGATATATTTTCAAGTATACACTATTATAATTGATGCATAAAATTCTAGGCATGTACTTAAATGTATATCACCATAATTAAGCTATTAAAAATGCATGGAGAAGCAGCCAAGCATTTATCCTCATTAACAAAAGAGATTTTTTAAAAAGTTGTTTCCCTGCAAACACTATTGTTTTAAATCTGTGCTCTGTGCCTAGTTCTTAGAGAGAACTAACCACATTTAAGGTTGGAAGCCTTGAAATACAAGCCAATAATGGAATTATGATTTTCTGGAAATGCCACCCATTCCTCTTCAGTAAACCTGATATTCAAAAGTACTGCTTCTGTTTTCTAGCAATAAGAAATTGTGACAAAATACTGTATTCCTAATGAGTTTCTAGTAGAATGATTCTTTCATTAATCTCTGTGCAGTTGCATTTGAGATTCCAAAATACAGAGATCTCCCTTGGACTTTTAATAGCTATTTTTTTGTTTCATATTTGTCATTTAAATCTGCGAAGTGAGAAACATTAATCGGTGCTCTCAACTGGGCAAATGATCAAAGCTCTTTGATTGACATCCCAAATGCAGGTAATAGGAGCATTGATGAGAAGTCAGTGCCATCCTAACATCAGGCTTTCCATGCAGTGATGCTCTCTAAGCAGCAGGTGTCATGTTTTTCTGAGACCTGCTGCTATAAAAGTAAAAAGTTTTCACATCTCACTGTATTCTCTGATAAGGCAAAAGATGCTGAGTACAGAAAAGTGATATATAGAGCAGATTTCTTTCTAGCTTAGGAATGGGCAAAGTTTGGTTATATGGCCAACTGCAATCTCTGCCCACTCTCTTGTTCTTTACAACAGCATGGTCCAAAGAACCAAGTGATTACCAATAGCTTCAACTCAGATCTCCCCTGACAGTAAACATCTATACATTTTCATTTCTGACAAACAAGCATATGCCAATATTATGAACGTATCCACTTTTTATGTCAGAGGTAATTTTAAAACTATTATTATTTTAAAACTCTCTAGGTTGTTCGATTTCTAAATGACACCTACTGTAACTGCCATTATTTATGGGCAAACAAAAATGTAGGCATCAAAAAGAGGGCCTACGCCTTCAGAATCTAAACTAATTACTTCTCCATCTACTTTGGCATATAGTCAGCATGGCTTTTGTTTGCACAGGGTTTGAGCTGTCCTCTCCTAGAATAATGATTAATAGAAGAATTTTTAATATTAATTTGTTTAAACTGTAGAAATTGCTTGTTTTGTGCTTAGTGTTGCTGGCTGGTTATCTTATGACACTGTGCTTCATTTATTCCAGATAATTGACAAGAGCAAGCGAGACCCCTCTGAAGAAATTGAGATCCTCTTGCGATATGGACAGCATCCAAACATCATTACTCTTAAAGATGTGAGTAATCTGTGAGCACTTCAGCATTAATTTTCATCTTATGGTCAGGCTCACCTACTAGTCCATGTCTGGAGAATTCTTCAGTTGAAGGTCAGAGCTAAAACCAGACTCATTGAAATCAAGGAAAAAAGGTGATTTAACAAATTACTGGAGAGCAGTTGGAAAGACTAGTCAGGTTAAACATTCTCCAATTACTGTCTAATCAACTGTAAATAAAAACAAAGAGGCACAGTGCTGGAGAACAACAAAACACATTTGGTTTTGCAGCACTTTTCAGAAGTGAGATCCCCCTAGCTGGATGTTTTGGAGCAAGTTGCTGAGCACACACAGGGGTGCTGCAGAGCAGGGGATGCTCCTTCACGAGCAGCAGCCGTTCCCATGCAGCCTGTGGTATTGGCTTTGTTGGGAAGAGGAGAGCTCACAAAGTTGCTAGGGTTTCCCCTGATAGTGTTTTAATGGCAGGAAGTATTTACCTTCTACTCAAGGAGCCTGAGGAGACATGAAGGTGTCTTTCTTCAGCATTTCATGATAAGAGCGGCCTTTGCTATGCTTATATGCAATAATGACCTTTAGTCAGAGATGTTTTACTTACACTGCCTGCGGTCTCACCTAGGATTGTCCACACCATGTCAGATTCACAGTTTACAGAACAAAATCCTGCTGGTGTTAGTGGACAGTATGTTATGGTTCAGACCTTAGAGAAGTATAGAAAAAATTTCTAATCTCATACCCTCAGAAAGTCTCACATCATTCCTAAGTGTTAAAGAGCACCTTAAAATCCATGCAAAAAAAGTTTTATTTTCCTTTCCAAAAACATTTCTCATTGATGACTATAACACCGCCTATTATTGCAGTCCAGATAAAGGATTATGACATGAAAATGGCTGTTTTCCAATTTAGACAAAAAAATGCCTTTTACCCCTTGCAATTGAGTTGAAGGTAAACACATTTTGTGGCTGATGTCAACAGTGTATTCACCAGAACTGCAAATATAAACTATATAATATCATTGGAAGCAGGTCTTGGCCAACAGTATAGTACAGTTCATTTAGCTGATCATGAGTCAAAGGGAAATATTGATATTTGAAATGGCAAATATTACCCTGTAGAAGCGGAAAGACAGAACACTACTGAGGAGGCTTGGGTGAGAGCCAGCAGACATTTCAGGCTGTGTGAAGTGATGCTGCTTTTAGCAGCTTGGTCTACTCTACTGACATGACAGCAGATCAGGAAAGCTACGTTTCTGTGTGGACAAATCAGCAAGTTGCTACAGACACATGAAAAAAATGATGATTAAGTCATTTTATTAAGTTGCCTTTTCTGTTGCTAAGCGTAATAAGCACATTTCCCACACATTAGCTGACATTTTCCTCTTGCAACATCTCACACAAGCAAGCCAACACTGTGATTAAAGGACCAACCTTTACCAAGTTAATGGGTCCAAAACATATATTTACTCTATTACTCTTCCAGGTCTATGATGATGGGAAATATGTGTACCTGGTGATGGAGCTGATGCGAGGAGGTGAGCTCCTGGACCGCATTCTTCGGCAGAAGTGTTTCTCAGAGCGGGAGGCCAGCGCTGTGCTCTGCACCATCACCAGGACGGTGGACTACCTGCACTCTCAGGGCGTAAGCATTCTTTTTTGACTAGCCACATCGACCTTTTTAAAATCTGACTTTTAGAAAAAACAAAGAGCTGTGATTTTGCTTCTCTAAAATGTAAATAAATTAAAAAAAAAAACTTTCTCCATTTTTATAATTACATTTGGTTTGTGAAATAGGATCATAGGCTTTTTAGCCATTTCCCAACTAAACTATAGTATGTTGAAGTAGTATTTTCATTCCCAAACTGCACTGATTTTCAAGTTCATGTACCTTGAGGAGATATTACTTATTTACTTTCTATCAGAGTCATTATTGCAGTACCTGATCTTTTAAGAGAATTTCAAATAGGGTAGCTGAATCAGCAGATAGGTAGAAAATCAAATGCTCAGCTTTCCAAATGAAGTGGCAGCTTGAGCAGCTGATGGGAAAGGCTTCTGACATGCTGTTAAAGAGCTGGCTTTTAAAATCTAAGCTTTCTATATACGGCAGTTGGAAAATCTCTCCTTTTCCCCTTTTCAGGGACAAGCAGTTTGTATGACTAGTCAAATATTTGCTGCTTATTCTGTTTCATGGTTAAAACAACTGCATTTTGTGCTTGGGCTTTTATGTTTTCATGATAGTTTTTCAGTCTTGCTATAACAAATAAAGGCTGTTTTCCCACCACTGAAATGCAGCACATCTGGTAAATCACTTAGCCACTTGAAGTTGCGTACCTACAGATAGCATTTTTGTGAATACATTTTAAATAAGGAAAAAAATTCCTCCATTCAGGTATGAGCCACTCCCATGGACAGTCACAAGAAGACCCTTACACAGTTTGCTCCTATGATGGGATTTCTTCGTCACCTTTCAGATGAATATTTAGGGCCATCAGGTTCCAGGAGAGTCTGACACCGAGATGTTTGTCAGCAACTCCTTCTGACTGCCCTCAGTTCCCCCCATAGAGCAACAGCCTCTATCTTAATACACTAACAGAGGCTGTCGAACATGTTATTTCTGATTTTAACAGACTTTAACCTTTTTTTTTTTTTTTCCTTCATTTGCCCAAGGCTTTTAAGCAACTTTTCTCCAAAACCTAAATATTTTCAGCATGAGCTCTTGACCTACCTCGACCAGCCGACCAGACATGGCAGCCAAGCCTGGATGCTCTCTGACCTCTTCTCCTCACTTATTACTCACTGCTTTCTCGTTAAGGTGGTGCACCGAGATCTCAAGCCAAGTAATATCCTCTACATGGATGAGTCAGGAAACCCAGACTCCATCAGGATCTGTGACTTTGGGTTTGCCAAGCAACTGAGAGCAGAGAACGGGCTGCTCATGACTCCCTGCTACACGGCCAACTTTGTCGCCCCTGAGGTAAGACTGCATTTCAAAGCTATGAGTAATGAGCATGTCCTAGGAAGCAGTCCTTCCTTCTCTTTTCTTCACTGCCTTTACAAGAGGAGCAAGGCAGAAACGAGGCTATCAGCACTTGCATAGCCTCTCTTACCATAACTTTCCTATTCCTTGTCTTGTCAGGGCAGTTGTTTTTCTCCTGACAGAAGTCAGTGTCTGTCTTGAACTGACATGCACCATGCTTTGGCTCATTACTAGGTTAAATACCATTTTTTCTCTGGCTGCTTCTGCTCAGACTGCTTCCCCTGTAGTGCTTTACATCGGAACCAGATAAGGCTTAAGAGGGAAATCTTGATGTCAGGAATAAGACTCGAAAGAAAAATCCATGCATGAAATCCTTACCATGCTGAAGTCGGTGGGAGCTTTATTATTTACTTCATTGAGCTAAAGAAATATCCCTACTCTTGGACTTTCCTAGTACCAATCCCCCCTCTTATGGGGGCTGTAGGAATAGGCTGCTTTCTCATTTCTACAGATGGGAAAAAGGAGGAAGACCAAACAGCTTGCCCCGAGCCTGGGGAGAGGTGGCTCTGCATCACTGGCTGGTGCAGTTCCTTTCATGCAGCCCCACAGGAGTGGGTTTAGATCCCACGACTGTTTAAACCTTGAGACATTCATAGCTGCTTCCTTCCAATGAAGGAGCAAGAGGTTAATTTCCTGGGTAATTTTCCATTTATTGGAGTGATGCTTTTCATCAGTTTTAGTATTTGCAATACACAACTTCAAACGTGTGTATTCCTCTGCTTTTTATGGTCCTTACAAGAAAAATACAAAACTATTGCCTTTCAATACTTACCTGTCCTCTACTGTCAAATACCACTGTCTCTCAGTTCATATCATTCAGCAATCCTTTCTTCCCCATAACTCTTCTCCATCCAGTGTTCATCTGTGTGATATATAACTAGGAAAAGAAAATGGGATGATATTTCTGTACAAGGTCCTTTCATGATACCAAAAGTTAAAGGAATCGCAGCCTTCCAGCATCAGGTGGAGAATTTGTTACATGGAGACCATTGCCAGGGCAGTATAAATTCAAAGCAGAACTTTTTCAGCAAAATATCTTCCATTGCCAAGACAGATTGGTTTATTATTTTGTTGCTGTTTCATTGGGTTTTCATTTTAGAAACTGAAATTGGCTGTTTAAAATTTATCAAAATACATTAAAATAGTTCTGTGGCACAACAGCAGTTCAATTTCTAAACCAAAAAATAATCATGTTTGCAAGATTTAAAGCACTCCCATTTTCTCCGGGATACAATCTGCTTAAAATAGATGCAGCTATTTTTCATGATGGGCTATTTTGTGTAGTGTCTGCAATCACAAACGTTGCCAGCCCAATGCAGTTTCAGATCAGACTCTTCTAATTTGAACTGAAAGCAGAAATCACGCTCCCAGATGTTTGTGATGAGTAAGACAGGTCCTGCTAACGCAGGAAACATTGGAGATTAATCAAAACCTTACCAGAACCGGTAGAGAGCATATGGATAAAGCCTTAAGTGCTTTTACATTTTACCTGTGATATAATGCTGCCCTCCAGCCTAGAGCTGACTTTCCCGTTCCCTGTCTGAGCCTCGCTGCGACGTCTGCCGTACGCCCATGAAGCTAAACGGGGCAGCAGAAAGTCAGCTGAGCTGATGAGACGAGAGCAGAGTGGCAGAGGAAGGATGACATGTTTGCCCGCTTTAATCTGCCTTTATTTTGGAAACATTGAATTTGGGGTTTAGAGGAGGACGCGAGGAAAGAGGACGAGGAAGACACAGGCTGCCACCTAGTGCGAGCCGGGCTCTGTGCAGGGAGGGATGGGCGAGGCTGGGCCAGGAGGGAAGGGTCCTTTCAGATAAAGGAAAAGATTTTATTCAGCAGTTTTCCTCCAAAATCTGCGAAGAACTAATGTTTTGGCATTTGAAATTATGAGAGTGTTGATTAGCTTTCATACCCATATGCATCCCTGCTTGTGTCACAACTGAGAAAAGCCTTTATTTGTAACACTGTTAATCCAGTAAATCAAAGCCTATAGAAATAAAAGGGGTTTGGATAAACATCTAAGCCGTTATCAAAACTGGATGAACCCAGAGGAAGTTTCTCACCATGGCACCCTGCCATGTGCGGAGCTAAGAACCAGCTCATGTACATATTTCAGATCGCACCAAATAGTCTTAGGGTGACCTAGACCCCTTCATGGGTGGTAAATTCTTCAGCATCTATTAAAGTAAGTGTCCTGGTTTTGCTAGGGCAGAGTTAACGGGTATTTTTTAGTAGCTAGAATCACTGTGTTTATCTGCCCCCTAGATCAAACACTAATCTTTTTGGCCAAATTTTCCAACAGTTGCTCCTGCCAGCTCAGTGTCCTCACATTAACCACAGTCACACAGACCTGATGGAAACGTTTGCAAGTAGCAGCGACACTAACTGATAACTCTCACTAGATCCTGTTGTTATCCGTGGGGTAAAGTTGCTGTCGATAAAAAGTAATTCCCAGCAAAGCTTTCCCTAGACATTGGCACAGAGTGAAAGCCCCTGTTACCCAGAGGCATTCTTGCAAACTGGATGACAGCACACTGTGACACCTGCCCATCATTTTGGGGTTGCTTAATACCCTGTTTCACTAAAAATCATCACTGCCCCATGTTTATGTCATTTGCCTTGCGTTAGATTGTCCTTGGTTATTGGAGGAAGACAGCAATGGCAATGAAAACATAACTGATCAAGAAGCAACAAGAACGGCCATGCCAAAAGATCAACGTCAAATATTTCAGTCTCACAGGTGAAGCAAGAAGCAAGTGAGTTTCTCAAAGAGCAAAGAAGTTTTTCCCATAAAAACTAACATTAACAGAGGGGGAATGAATGCAGGGACTAAAGAAACAAAAGCAATTAAAACAGCCAGAGAGTGTGTATATGATGTGCAGGAGAGGCAGAAACAGGATTTTACCAGCTTTGTCAACAGGAGGAAACGCGGCTTTGTCTCTGTTTTTGGGTTTTGGTTTTGGTTTGTTTGTTTTGTTTTGTTTTTTTCCCAGGTAGCAAGTGTTCGCTCAGCAGCATACCTGGCAGATGGTTGCTGTACCACTCATTTGTAAAATCTGTCAAGGCAACATTTTCCCAAAACTGTTTTTTCCTAGCAGGGCTTGGTCTTTTCTGTGATAGACTTCAAAGAGCTGCAATCACTCCTGGGTAATAAGGCTGCAGGTCAGAGAAAGACTTGCTGAATTTGTACATTCCTTTTTCATGTACTTTGCAAAAAATTTAATGTACCTACTGATCCATCAGAAGGGGACAAAACTCTCCTTGTGTGTCTGAATAAACAGAGGGTAGTTTGCTTTTATGAGGAAGTGGGAGATCTGGAGGCAGTCCTTGAGCTTTTCTGAGCCAAACAGGAACCAAGTTTGTCCCCTAATCTCAGCAATACCACCTCAGTTGGTGACTTCACTTTCACTTGGACCTGCACTTACTCAAATAGGCATTTCTTCTGGTATGTATTATCATGAATGAAATCCAGATTTTAGCTGTAGTGTTACAACTCACCATCCTGTACCAATATTGAGCCTACTGGCGAGATCTCTGCTGAGTACCATGGGTCTTATTTTCCCCACAGGGAAAAGTGATCAAGTTTTAGCCTATTATCTGTTAAGCCCAGCCTAAATATGGCCTCTTTTCTTCGTACAGAATTAAGATAAGAATACCTTTCTTTGCAGTTATCATGCTTCTTTACTAATCTGACATTAGATATGCATTAGTATGCATCCATTTGTTGTATCAAATCCAAACTGAACTCAGGCATGCTTATCACTGTCACTCAGCCCCTACATTTGTTGCATCCACAGAGTTCTTGGTAAGCTTTATGTTAGGAAGATACATTGCAAAGTATTAATGAGCTGCTTTTAAGAAAAATTTTAAAACACTGACATGTTGTCTGCTTTGCTGTGTGTAAGGTGGTCAGAGAGGCTCCCAGAGCCTCCAACAAACCGCACTAATCTCTGTCACTGTGGAGGTGACAACTGTGCTGGGCTCAAACACTAACCAGCTCACTCAGCCTGGGCTTCACCTTGCTCTACACCACTACTGAACATTTTGCTCCTGAGGCAGCCACCTGTTCAAGCCGGATATGCAGTTAAGCCCTGGAAACTTCAGCAGATACAACAACTAATCAGTGCTTTTTGAAGACCAGAAGCTAAAAATTCAGGAATGCAGATTAACCTGGTTTTGCCTGTCTCTTTCCTTCACATAGGTCCTTAAACGCCAAGGTTATGATGCAGCCTGTGACATCTGGAGCTTGGGGATCCTACTGTATACCATGTTGGCAGGGTAAGTGGAGAAGTCTTCCCAGAACAGCAGTCTCCAGTGGGCTCAGCACTTCATTGGTGATTAAGCCAGAAAGGAGTCACAGACAGAGACATCAAACTGTCTGGCCTCCTTTGAGAAATGTACTAGGACCCAGAATTAGAACAAGTTTTTCCAGAATGCATAAATATCTTTGATACTTTACAAATTGTTTAGGTTTTTAACAGCCTGTGTCCGTAAGTGTTCACTGAGACATAAACTCCTAAAAGGCTCACTCACCACTTAAGCAGTGTGAAAGTTTTACACTAGGAGAGAAGTGCAGAAGTATGAAAAGCCACATCATGTTCACCTTATCTATAAGAGGGTGTTCATTCATTTCTATCAATACATGTATTCTCTTCAGCTTCATTCTTCTACTGTTGTTGCTCTTGAGGTATCTGAGCAGCTTTAGGAGGCTTAAAAAAAACTAACCCAAACATGGTTTTCAGATGCTGTTTGAAAAATATGCTGCAGAAAACACAGAAAGTAAATGAACACACCAAGAAGAACAGCAACAGGCAGCAGGAACTTTTGTGGGGTACTTGTAAAAAAAACCCTTTCAATGTGTTGGCTAAAGTTAAATATTCACACAAGACCCAGAGAAAGAGACAGATTTAAATAAGCAGTGAAGGGTAGGAATAAGATGATCTGGGGTGAATGGGAAACACAGTGTGAAAACCCAATCTGGAGTTATCAGGCCCCTGAATTTCCTTTTTCTTGCTGGCTATGTGCACGTTTATCATACCTACATGCAGCTTGAAACTTTTCAGTGACTTCTCACAGCTCTTTTAATCTGCTTCATGATCATTCAGCTATGGCAAGAAGTTTGGATTCATTCCTAGATTTATACAGAAACCAAAGAGTTGGACCCTACCTTTCTGTTATTCATGACTCTTGCCTTGTGGATTATAGAAAAGGTGCCAGGAGTTTCTGTCCCATGTATTTTGTTCCTGAATACAAATGTGTTCACCATTAGCTGAAATATATTGTGACTTTCTGGGGCAGTCTCCCAGTCTGCTGCAATCTACAAAAAACCTGTTTCTGTTTGGCTAATGCCATCCATTCACAGTGATACACAAGCAGAATCAGTAAACTAAAACAAATACATTACCCACAGTCACATTTTTTATGTTATTACATTCAAAATGCTTCTTTTTTAAATGTGAAAAAAAATCCAAATATATTTGAATCAATTGCACAAGTCAGTGGATATTAAATTTGCCAACAGGTGCTATGAACTTGTATCTCACTTTTTTCTGCACTTACAAGACAAAAGAAGAGTAATGCAAACAGTTGAGAAGCACTGACCTTTTACATGCCAGCACTGCATTTAGGGATAGTCTTGCTCTTCCCCACCAATGGAGAGTTAGTAGCAACTGACTATTATTTGCAGCCAGGATTTTATTCTGCTCCCATCATCACCATGAGCAGAGAGGGTTCTGACAGCCAGGACTAGAGCACAAGCCTGGGATCTTCTTAATGCAGGTAGTAATAGACTTGGGAGTTTTAGCCAGTCTTTAACTCTTAGTGCATCTCTCTCAATAGGTGTAGATTTCAATAATATTATGTATCTCTTTGGGCAGAATTTATATGAAATCTGATATGGTTTTGAAAATTAGAAAATACAGCATGTGGAATTGAATGTGCTATTAGAAACCAGGTGGGATAGGAAGCTGTGGCCAAACCCACTGCTTAACAATTTAAAAACCAAACTGGCAGGTGTTAGAAGAGAAAAGGCTGATGAAAGGAAAAGTATAAAAATCCCAGATACCACCTTCTTCTAAACCTAACACAACTGTTCAAGAATGCAGAGTAAAATTTGGCCTGGTAGATTTTAGTCAGCTGCAAAAACCTTATCACTCGATGAAGACAAAAAGTGTGCCCTCTGCATGTGACACTAAACCTGAGTGCACATTACTAGTAACTTCTTACTGGCTAGATCAGGAAGCTTTTAAATAACCTGTTGCAAATCATTTGTTTTGCCCCACAGACTTGCCCTTTATGGTTAACAATGCACTGCAAAATAGATTATAAAGGGTTATTTTTTCTTTTCCTTTTTTCTGCTTCAGATCCTAATTTTGCTCTTTTATTATTTTTATCCTTTCTTGCCATTATCATGGTACTTCTACTGGCAATAAAGCAGAGTTAAAACAATTAAAGAGGTAAAAACTTGTCCATTTTTTAAAAAGAATATTACATTCCTAAAAAATGAGAACAAACCAAATTTAAAAAAAAACAAAAAAAAAACAAAAACAAAACCAACAACAACAACAACAAAAATTAAGGAATCAGTTTTTTCCTCTGCAGAACAAACTTAATATCAGGAACCACCAGACAGTATAATTTGAGTGAAAATGAAGCAGTAATGTCTGTTGTCCGTTCTGATATGAAATTCCTGTTGTAATCAGTGGCAGTTAGCACTACACCCTAGAAATCATATACTTGAAAATTACACCATAACTTCTTTCTCTTTTTTTTAAAATAGGTTCACTCCTTTTGCAAATGGACCAGATGACACCCCAGAGGAGATTCTGGCCAGGATTGGCAGTGGCAAATATGCACTTACAGGAGGAAACTGGGATTCAGTATCTGATACTGCAAAGGTCAGTGAACACTTTTTCAGCATGTTCTCAGAAATGGGCTTGCAGTCTGCCATTTTAACAAACCTGAGAGACATAGTCAGAAGAGTTATTTCTCAGCGCCTCATGAAATAAAAACTTGCTTCTCTACGTTTCTATCACTCTGCATGAAGTAGAGTGCCAGGAATTTTGGTAGTTTATTTCATTAAACTAAAGCATAATATAACACCATCAGTTGTAAATGCTCTTGAGATTTAAATAGCACAGAACTCTTTTTTGGTGCAACTGAGCTTTTAAAAGAGGTGTAGGGCAGTCAATGCCACAAATTCATGATCTGTATGTGAAACACTTTTTTGCTCCTCAAAGTTAACCAGGAGCAGGCAGTTTACACACTAGCATTTTTAACTCCTGTACAGTTCAGAGTTTAGGCTGCCCATCTATCACAAAGCATGGAAACCCCAGGAGATAAAATTCATCCGGTACTGAGACTTCTGGGCATGAAGCTGTGCACTGGTCTGAGACAGGTAGATGGGCAGGAAACCTGGAAAGCTTCCAGTTGCCTGGCATTAATCGGAAACTTTAACAGGATTTAGAGATTCCTGCAAGAGATTTCAGTTTTAGCAACTGGTAGTATCCAATGGAAAAGCATTGACACATCCCACCGCAAAACTGGAAGCCATCCTAGTAACATATTCATTTTGCTTCCAACACCTATGAGCCTCACAATGAATTTTTTATCAGATGTCCAGTTTCGAAGGTAAAACATTTGGACATGGTAGAACTGATCACATTGAATTTTAGCTGCCTGAATGTTAGATTTTTGTTCTGAGCTTCTCTTCTAAGCATGCTTTGGAGTAAGTGAGGAGATGCCTCCAGATGGCACCCTCTCTAGGTGGAGTTTATCACCCCTATGAGGTCACCAGTAATTAATGCTCACTTAATAAGCTGAATACCCTCGACGTTATCTTTTGGCTGGAGTATAAACTGAGGGTTGAACATTACACTTGAAAATTTTGAAGATTAGACTTTACACTTAAAAAAGATATAGCATATCTAAAATGCATGCCTCTCTCCATGAGACGTGCTGGGGATGACACTGCCACCAGGAAGATCTTAGTAAAACCTGCACTGTTATTAATTACTTTTCCTGTTTTACTGTTTCCTTCCTCTTAAACCCAGGACATTGTGTCAAAGATGCTTCATGTAGACCCTCATCAGCGCCTTACAGCAGTCCAAGTCCTAAGACACCCATGGATAGTGAACAGGGAGTATCTGTCTCAAAACCAACTCAGCAGACAGGATGTTCACCTGGTGAAGGTACATCCTAACCCTTGCCTCTTCCTTCCTTGCAGAATGAGCTGTCATTTGTCTAAATATTCTGGAAACTGATAGAGGGATTGGGAAGGTTATTTTTCAGGGAATACAAATTTAATATGGCACCATATCAACACTAAAGATTTTTGACCTGTCACCTGCTCAATATTTTTAACTTCAAGCTGCATTGTCATGACTTGGTGGGACTCTGTGCATGCACTGCTACCCACCACTTTGAATCAGAGACACCCCAGCTGTCTGCCAGCCTAAATCTTGTTATCATTTCATGGAAATCATCCATGCATGTCCATTTTTTCAGGGTATGAACAGGGAGAGGGAGGTGAAAAGCATCAAAGAACTGAATTTCAGCTCAGCATTTTCTCTTTCTCTATTTTACAGGGTGCAATGGCAGCCACTTACTTTGCTTTAAACCGAGCACCTCAGGCACCAAGGCTGGAGCCTGTATTGTCCTCCAATCTGGCTCAGCGGAGGGGCATGAAAAGACTTACCTCTACCAGGTTGTAGCAGTACCCCCAAAAGGCCTCTTTGAAAACCCACAGTTTATCATTTGAGAGATTCATCTTTACTTGGCTAGCAGAACTTTTTTGGACAACCTGCACATGAAATCATCAGAACTAGCAGAAGCCCAGCGTAAGGCAAAGTTCTCCTTTGCTCCATTGTTTCTTTTACATTCCAGCCAGGGTCTTGAGTTTAACAACTCCAGAAAGATGTGCCAATTTTGCCAGTAGCTCTGTTTCCTTACTGAGATAAAGTCAAATAAAGTAGGTGTGCTCCATCCTTCCCATCCTAGGAAATACTACTTTGAGTCCTTAACAGTTCCGTGAGTCCATGGGAACACTGTTTTCATTTTGTTTCTCAAGAAAGGCATTTTTTGCTATGAAGAACAGTCAAGTTTGAATGTGTTCAGCTGTTCCAGGATGCATCTTGATGAGGTGGCTCAGCTGGTCATGAGTAGACATCTACTGATCTCCACTCACTCCAGGAAGAGTGCAGACACATGAATAATACCATACTTGAAATAAGTGTTATACAACATGAAGAAGAGAGAGCTGTCAGTGGTGGAAATACCTTCTGATTTCAAGAAATCTTTTGCACTTTGCCCCTGCCCTCTCTGGAACGGAGCTAGCACCACTCAAGGAGTGTGTGGCACCAGCGCTGACTTAATCGATCTCTGAGAGCAGAAGACCTCTGAGAAACTCGGTCCTCTGAGGAAATTATTTGGGTCTTATGAGACAGTGGGAAAGAATTCACGTAAAACAGTGTGAGTAGGAGCCTGTGAATCAGGGGTGAAAAAGGTGTCTGGTCTCTACCAGCTAGCAGGAAGTCTGAGAGGGGGAACCGAGCAGAGGCAGAGAGCGGCACGGGTGACTTTGAGGAGAGTAGGCAAAAAGAACCATGGCAGTGTGGTGGGGAGTACTGCCAAAGGGAACTAGTGTGCACGTGCTTGGGGGGCAAACTGGGACTCCCTTTAAAAGTGAGGGATGGTCCCTCTTCAGCAGCTGGTACAGAAGAGAGTGGGTGGGTGGCTGGGCTGCCGAGGGGCTGGGTGGGTTGGAGCAGCCGTCCTCCCATGCTGTCACCGACTCTGCTCACAGAGACGGGCTCTGTTGGGCTGGAATGCCACCCTGGAGCAAGCAAGGCCATTTCCAATCATTGCTCCCTGCTCTGCCCTGGCTGCTCACCCGAATCTGCCTCCATCACCCAACATCTCATGTCCCTGCCTGGCTGTTCTGCTCCAGCAGAGCTAAACTCCCTGTGCCACGTGTGTGTGCAGAGAGTACCCACTTCGGAAGAGTCCAGCTAACTCTGTTATAAGCTTTAATAATAATAAATTATGAGGAGAAATGGGAGGATGTTCTGCTTTTATATTTATATAAATAAGTACATGTGTATTTATATACATATTAAAAAAAAGTTTCGTACCCTAATACCTGGATTTTCCAGGTTGAGGGAAAGAAAACTTTGTTGAAACGGTCTCGGCAAAATGGACCTGTTTTCTCATTCCCTGATTTCAAAGAAAGTGAGGAAAGTTTGTGGTGGCGGATGTGAACTATTTTTTTATTTTTTTTTCTTACCCATCTTGGCTTATGGTGGTCACAAGCTGACCAGGATTCTTCTTTGTACTGCTTTTGTTAATTTTTGTTTTCCAAGTAAATTTTGTCACCTCAGATGCTTTGTGGGAAAAAAACTAATGTGCTATGTTTGCTTCTTTTCTGTTGTGAAGGGGAAAAAAAAGGAAAATGTGAACATGGAGCTTCATATGCTAGAGATGGGTAGTATGTGCATCTCAGTGCTGAACTGGAATTACCAGATCATTGCCTCAGAGTGTCCAAGGGAACAAGGAGTTGCATTTGCTATAGCAATATGCTTCCTAAATTTATCACTGTTCCAATGTTGACTGAACTTTGTTTGTTTGCATTAGTCTATTTTTAAATTTAAATTTATTCTTTATAATTTAAACTGATATTTAAAATTCAGGTTTATGTGCTGTGCACAGAAGACTGCTGCAAAGCAGCTCTCCTTGAAGCCCATCTCTTTTCTAGAATAAACAATGCTGTGAAACTTCACACAGTGGCTGAATTGGCTTGGACTGATGTGTGTAAACATGCACAGGTGTGTGTCTACTGTTATATGCACAGCAGCCCTCATTCTCTCCTCCAGCTAAGCCGTGCTCAGTATCAGCTTTTTGCTGCCTTTGCATTTTCCCTCTTGTTAGAAGTTAAGTCTCATGTATTTCTGCTAGTGGGTCTGCAGGCAGGGGATATCCTGGCTGAAGCAGAAAGGCTCTGGCCAGGCCTTTTTTCCCTGGAAGTTACTTTTATCCTGGAAGAAGGCAAGATGGGCACAAGGATGGTAAGGGCAAGCTGGAAGGAGAGCTGGATTTTCTGGGATCCCAGCTGACTTGTGCTGTTTCAACAAAATGTATTTTTAATTGTCAGTGTAATTGTATTGTATATGGGCAGAAGGTGTTATAAATACCATGTACAGTCTTTGTCTACCCCTGAGATTTCCTGGTCATCTTTAATTGCTTCAGTTTGCTTTCTCTTCACAGCCATTGGAAACAGTCTAATCCCCTCTTGATATACTCAGGCTTAATTCTTTAAGCATTTTGAGAATTTTTTTAATCTGAATATTATTGTAGGCCAAGTTTAAAGGATGCTGTTCTTTCTGATTTAGCTCCTTCTAACTCACCAGCTATCACCCTATTAACCATACAAGGTTTGGGCCGCATACAGAATGATACATGTTGATGCTCATTAATTAGTTTATAAGCTGGTAAATTACATATAATGGGGATTGCTTATTAAGATTTTGTTGCCAGTGTATCCAGATGTGTGCACATGTGTGTGCATATGTAAATACATACACAAAAAATGTGCTGTCCCAGCTTGTCCAAATGAAAATAGAAGCGTAGTCAGTGCTTGAGGTGACACACAGAAGAGTTTTGTCGGTGGCATTCTTGAAAATCTGTCATTGAAAAAGGCAGTGTTTACTTTGGGTGTGGATGGGCAGCTGTGCCCATCCACGGAAGAAGCTGTCCCATCCAGCCTCCCCTCTCTCATACATATGCATCCCTGCAGACCCCCACAGCAGATCAGCCCCCTGTCCCCAGGCTTGCTATGAAAGGTGCTCCTCTGAAGGTTTTATGACCTGTTTCAGTCAAGATTAACCCAATTAAATTATTTCCACTGTCAGTCTTGCTGATCCAGACTGAAATACAAGAGCCTCCATCAGCAAATCTAAGGGACGGTTGCTTCTGGCAGAGGGGGAGGAAGATGCCATTGGCACTTGTTATTTCAGACTGATAGCACCCGCCGCTTCCCCCAGTCGAGCTGGATGCAAGCGAAGATGCATGGCCACAGCCTAATTACTGCTACGGCTGCTTTTATACCAGCATCTCCTTTCCAGACTCCTTGCTACAGTATAGTTCCATGATAAGCATTTATTCTTTCTAGGAGAAAACTTAACTGAAAAAGGCTTAGCCTCTCGCTTTGTCTCTCTCGATATTTTTACTAAATGTTACCTTTAACTCCTGAAAGTCTAAAAATCACTTTGAATTAGATCATACCATCTTGAAGGTTATTAATTCACGAAGTGACCTAGTGCCTTAGGCTAGTACAAATAGTATAGTTACCTTTCTGAACCATCAAGGTGTGCAAAGCAACGACTGTCCAAGGCATAGTAATGTTTGTCTGTCACAGACATAGTCAGCTCATCTGGAAAGCCACTTCAAAAGCTGTCGTTCAGCTCAGTAGAGAGGAGTCTGCCCAGCAAGCAGGAGGCATCTCCCCACATTTCACAGAGCTGAACTCCACCTCAGCAGCTCCAGGATTCTGAAGAAGACACATGGTTCTGATGCAATGGGAAGAGTTGCGTTGGTTCCCACACAGCACCACAGCTCGTGTATATGGCAAATATGTGGGAGATGCTGCTCAGAGGAAGAGTTGACCCCTGACCCCAGTCCCCCATTAATTTTTACTTGTTTAAAGTCTGTTTATTTTTTTCAAGCAAGTTTTAACAGCAGATAGCATTTATAAAGCCTGTTTTTTTCAGCAAACCACAAGTGACCCTCACAGATACTTTGTAATCACTCTCTACATCTGAAAAAAATGTCTGTCTGACAACAGATTTCAGATTGCCTTGAGCTGCTCCCTGAGACTGCCCCTGGATGCTGGGGATAACCCTAGCAGAGAGAGCTGGGAGAAGGACATCTTGTGTGACATGATGTCATGACACAACACTGCACGTCATGCTCTTACAAAGTATAGATTTTGTCCCTGTGCTTCAACTAACCCTGGATGTAATACTGGGACTCTTCTCAGACAGCCTTATGGTTGAATAGGTTTTGGACTGAGTTTGAAAGGGACAATAAATCTGTTGACTTTCAGGGTAGATCAGACTCCATTAGAAATCAGTATGCAGATCTCTCAGGGACAGGCTGGTCTTGCCTGCGTAGCGCAGTGCTCTCTCTAACAACTTGTACTCGGCTCTGGTACATCCGAATACATTCAGACCGTGGTCAAGTATGGCAGTTGCTTGGTGTCTATGACATGAGTCATGGCAGGGCTTGGATCATCCTCTAAGCCGTGAGTGCCACAAAGGTTTCTTATGCTGCCAGTCCAC
This sequence comes from Antrostomus carolinensis, assembly GCF_000700745.2. NCBI lineage: Eukaryota > Metazoa > Chordata > Aves > Caprimulgiformes > Caprimulgidae > Antrostomus > Antrostomus carolinensis. The sequence continues at coordinate 14,197 of NW_010289084.1, read as the reverse complement.
TGAGCTTATGCCAACATACACGAGTGCTGATGCTAAAAAAGGCAGGCAGTCCCTTTATCTTGACCTCAGCTGCTCCTCTGTCCTTTTGCACCTCCCTTATCCAGGTCACCTCGGGGCAAAGCAAATGTTTGTGCATCAGAACAAATGGCTGGGGACAGGAGGAAGGCAACAGCATCTCTTTTTTGCCAGCAGTGCTGT
>NW_010289084.1:0-13924 GCF_000700745.2 Antrostomus carolinensis | reverse complement strand
CAGAGCCAGGGCAATAGGTGACGGGAGGGTTGTAAGCAGCAGGCTTCCAATGCCAAGCTGTGTGCGCTGAGGTGGGACACACACACACAAGCCCAGGCTTCTGAAAATTCGCCACAAGTTCATATAAACTCCCAGTGACCAGAAGGTATAGGCTTACAGATACAGGGGAAATAAAGTTGATGGTGTGTATTTTTGACACCATTGACTTTATAAAGAGAACAGGAAAAATCCTGGGGTTTGTTTTGAAATCAACTATTTCTACAGAGGAAATGCCTGATTTTGTAAAGTGTACAGCTTTCCAGATCCCTAGTAGGAGTAAGGAAGATAAACATGGAAGGTAAAGCAGATAACTATAGCAGAAAAGCTGATATCTTAGCTTTCACCAGAAATTTATTTTCATTCAGGCATTTTGAAGCTGTATCTTAAGACACGTGTAGCAAAAATGTCAATCCAAATATTTAAAAGCAAAGTTCTCTTTACAGACAGCATCTTTAAGCAAGAGCCAGGCAAGTGCTACGGTCCTGTATCTAAATCGTAAAAGACAGACAAGCAGCACAACTGGGCCAACCAACTCAGATATTCTTCACATTAAAATAAAAATGCCTAAAATTATGTTAATAAGATGCTTTAATATAGTTTATAACAAAAAGGAAAATGTGCAAACCTGTTTTCTTTTTCTCTTTTGAACCTATAGAAGTGTGGTTTCTTACCTTGTAGGTGGCCCTGCTCCTAAAACCCTGTATTGCTGCATGGCATTGCAGCTAAGCTGCTTCTGGTACCTCAGTTCCTGTGGGAACAGTCCCACACTCCCCCTTCCATGTCTGCCCACAACAGGCACAAGCAACAATTGTGCATCCTCTTGTATTCTGAAAGTTAGCAAAAATTTAAGTGTTTAAACTCAGAAGAGAAAGTGAAGTTAAAAGTAAGAATCTCATTGTATACAGAAATAAATTCTCAGTATTCAGGTGAAGGGTGGGTAGAGGCCTGTGTAGAACAAGAATGTTACAAAGCAAATGCAGTCACACAAGTACTTACAGCCAAATTTTAGCCAAAATCTATTCATAAGTTCTGTGAGCCTAGACCTTGTGTCTCCATGTGCAAGTGGGTAACACATGCAAGTCAGCCACCTAACCGGGCATCTGATCATGCATGTCAATACAGGCTTACACATGTAAATGTTCTGCAGTCCAAAGTTTTTAGCCTAAAATTAAGAATTTGGCCCTTTGCATCAGCCTGTGTTGCATAAACCATGATGTTAAATGTTCAACTGTACAACCTCTACTTCTTCTTTGAGTATACAGAGTTTCCAAAGCAATGTGTACTCCATTATGTCTTCTAAATGGATGCAATGATGGTCATAGTTTTCAAAGACACCGTAGCCTGAAAGGTAAATGAGGAAAATGCATACTCTCTTTGATAAAGGAGAATTTTGAAAGGAGAGGCTGAAAATAAGCATTTTGAAGTGCAGAAAATGCAAACCAGTTGCTAAAAGATTGTTTTTTATTTCTTTCTCAGAGCCAAATCTTGCCTCCCTCACTCTTGTTGTATTAGTACCTTAATCTGTACGCACCTTCAGTGAAACGAGGGGGACAGCTCAGAGCAGGGTCCTCTTTCTTGTCGCAGTGGTGAAGTCTGGCCATAGGGTGATGATACATGCAAGGGGCTTACTTGGGTAGTGTTCAATGAATTTGACAAAACATGAACCATGATCTAGCACTTTGTTTACAGGCTCCATATTCATGTTTACAAACAATGGTTTCTGAGGCTCACGCTTTTTACGTTTCCTGTATGAAAAGGGCAGCCTGTGTACAGATATTTATTATGTTTACCAGCGTTTCTGAATAGATTTTTTTTATAGTACATGGTTTTATGAAGTGTAATATTTTTATAGCAGAATGATGATCTTTGGACTTTCTATATTGTTACCTACAACTGTTTGCAAACAAGCTCTTTGCTCCCTTTTTTCTGTGCACTCTGCCCAGTGTTGCTGCTGCTACTGTTGCTGGCCTCAGCTGCTGCTGCCGCGCTGTGACGTGGGCTGAGGGTATTGTGAAACTGTGCAAACTAACTTCAAAGAGCTGTGATTGTGCTGAAGGGCTGGCTGCGTGCTGGGTCCCTCCTGGCAGGAGGGATGGGGAGCTGTACTCTACCAGGGCAACAGTTTACTGTGGATGGCCCCCGAGGAGAAGCCTCGGTGCTCACCTCTGTCTGTACTCTGCCGTTTTGGCTTGGCATGCCCATCCTTTCCTTTCTTTATAAAGAAATAAAAAAGAAAAAAAAGGATCCTGCTCATTTTTGCATAATTCCTTTCCAGTCCCCAAGCACTGGCCATGTTTGAATGTTGTGTGTTGGTCACAGCAAAAGCACACAGTTACCTTTTCAAATTACGCTTGGAGCTGTTATCTCTGTGCAGCATGAATACTCAATCCTCTGCTTTGGGAAGGGAGAAGTAAGCCTTTAACCCTCATCAGTCAGTACGCCAACCAGACAAATTTGGGATTTCACTGCCAGACAAATGAGCACTTTCACACAAGCTGCCTGGCATAGATTTCCCTTGTCCCTTTAGAGACCTTCCGGGGTACAGGTCTCCTGGAAACTGCTGGTCACTGGCAAGCAGCCTGCATAGCCTTTTCTGCTTGCTGAACTTACTAGTGACCACAAACCAAAACCAACCTCTCCTGCTTCAAGGGATTGGTTCTGCTTGCCTGGCATTACCACGTCTGAGCCTGTGCACCATTACACTGGTGTTCACATCTGTGGATTTCCATTGGCCCCAGCAGCATTCCAGAGAGGACAAATCCAGCTCGGGTTCCCAGCAGGAACAGCATGTCGTACCAGATATGGAGAAACTGTGTGTGATTCAGGTCCAAGCAAGCATAACTGAGCAAACTTGGACTTCAAATATGTTACTCAGAGGATTTCTGCTCCGACCATAGGTAGTCTCATGTTTCTGTTCTGTCAGCTGCTCCTGTCCTCCTCCCACTTCTGTCCTGCCTTTCTTTGTGCCTAAAAGAAACTACCCTTCTTGCCCCTTTAGTCCTCATGGTCATTCATCACTAGGACACACATATGTCCCTCTCCATCCTCTTCCTCCGCACCCCAGTGCTTACTATGAATTATTCCCCCTTGCTTTTACCAAGCTTCTGTCCCACAGGTCCACCTTGTGGCATTTATAGCCTCTCCTGGCAGACAGGCCAATTACTTCTGTACACATGTCTTTAAAGGCTCAGTGATTAAAAAAGAAGGCTTTTCTGGAGAGCCTTAATCATATACAAGAATATCCAAATGGAAAAACTGAGAATGGAAAAAAAAAGCTTTATTTTCTCTCCTCTGTTTTGATTCCTCCTTTAACATGACCATGATTAGGAATGAGCCAAGTTCAACCACTGTTTCACATACATAGCTTTGTAGAGGACCTGGTTAGGAAGCCCTGTGACTGCCAGGCCCTGAGCAGAAAGATGTGAGTCTTTCCCTCCAACCCCAGAAAATGAATAAATTAAATGTCTGGAGGCTTTACTTCTCCTGTGGTGTAGCACTCACTGACACTGATACTACTCCCCAAAGAGGAGGGCTTTCCAGAATATGCTCGAGTGCCTAATACAAGATACGGCCCTTTTAGGAAATCTGCATCGGCAATCATCTCAAACCTCTGCAATTACTGGTAAGTAATCATGCTTTTTTTTTTTTAAAAAAAAAAAAGTAGAAACCAATTTTCCCCCCCCACCCCCCCCCCCCCCCCGCGCTCCCTCCTTGTTATCCTGCTCTTAGTCAACATTTATTCCCTTCTTATATCTTCCTCCTGCTTTATCCCATTCCAGTTCACCTTTGGCTGCTTCACTCCCTTTTTGTGTCCCACTTGTTGTGTACCATGAGAATTGTCCTGAGGGGCAGAAAGTCTTGTTATATGTCTGAATAGCATCTTGTTCAAGGGCAGCATAACTGCTGGGTGAGAGCCCCAGACACTACAGCAAGGCAAAGAATAGGTACAATATGTACAATAAGTACAAACAATAATGGCTAATGTCTGAAAGTCCCAGGAAGCTGAGATTTTCCATAAAAGCTATGAAGAAGAGCTGAAGAAAAGGATTTTTGGCTATGCCCAGCTATTTATGTTAACCATAGACAACCTTGCAGTGCGCTGGCTGCCAAAGATGCCATACTCCCATTGTTGGGATGCAAGATGGAAGAAGGGGATCTCTCCATTTATCCAGATGGAGTGGAGAGCTATTTGTGGTGCTCTCACTGTTTTCTAAACAACTAAAGCTGGCCTAAGCTCAATTCCCTTCTTTGTTGAGGAAATTAGTTTATAAAAAGGCTGGTGAGTCACAGTCTGTGGTGAGGCTGCGTGTTGTTTTGACTTGGCACACTCCTGCCAAATTGATTCTTCCTGTCCTTCAGGTTGCGCAGTCGCTGGTAAAAATACCCACAGCTTCCAGATTATGCTTCATTTCAAGTAGGAAACCTAACTGGGGAAGATCCGTTGCAGTTGGCTATATCCTGTGCTTAAATGCCAGTACTTCAATTATCTCAAAACTTTCAGTCAATATCATCAACAAGAACTTAACACTATTAAAAATTGATCTATGAGGATTACAAGAAAAGCCTCGCCAATGTAACTGGAAGATTCATTCCAGGCTTCTAAAGGAAACTAGAAGAAGAGATGAGCAGTATATGTTAAAGGTAAGAAAATATTACACAAAACCCATGATTCAGGCCTCAAGTGCCGTTTTTAAAATGCACCAAGTAATATCACTCATTATATTTAAAGGGTTCAGAGTTTGGATGCAGGGAAAAAAACAAAATGCCTACCACGGAGATTATTAAAGATCCTCATCTGCTCAGCTCAGCCTGGAGATAACTGAGGGGCAATTTGATTATTGCCTAGAAGAATGTTCACAGGGAGAAAAATCCCATGATCTTGAAGCATAGAGAGCCAGACCAGACCACAAAAACAGGCAAATGCCTGGGTGCAAAACCCAGACAGCTGCAGAGTGGAAATAAGGTAGCTGTAGTTTTAAAGGGAGGCTGGTTATTCATTAGAACAAAACCATCAAAAGAGAAAAGGGGTTTGCCATTCCCCTCAGTGGCTTTTGGTAGATATGCCTGGGCAGGCAAAAGGTTAGTACAGAAGCAAGTGGGTGACTTCAACAGTTTGCAGTGATCTGGAAAACAATTTAAATGCTATAGTGGTCTCTTTTGGCCTCAAATATGGCATGTACTCATACCACCCTACCACAAGTAGTCAGCACTGAGAGAAAAGCCCAGGTTTCCATAAGGATTGTTGGATGAACTCCAAAGATTAATTCAAAGATTGTTAGGCCGCAAACAGCTGGAATAATCAACATTCTCTGTTTAAATCTGTATCTTTACTGTGGAGAATCTTTGGTGCCTTTGACAATACAGAATATCCCGCTGAAACTTTGTGATGGCTAAATGGTGTTCCCCCCAAAAAGTGAAAAAACTCACTGCCTTAAAACCAAAATAAGTTACAATAGCATTAGTAGTACACTAACCCTGTGAACCACAGGGGGGCCTTAAACAAAGATGTCAAACATGAGCGAAACTTTCCAGTACAAAAAGGATAAAGAAGGCTTTAATTTTAAAAAAAGCTCTCCAATTAAGCTGTTTAAAAGAGAGTGAAAATTAGACCACAAAACCTTGAATTCTTAAATTTCCAAGGCCTAGAGCGGAGTGATGACTCATGAACTGACTGACTTCATGTAGCTTCTCCACATCTGTAAGATGTACCCCAAGATGTTCCCCACCTAGTCTAGTGGAAGGTGTCCCTGCTGATGGCAGGGGGATTGGAACTAGATGATCTTTAAGGTCCCTTCCAATCCAAACCATTCTATGATTCTATGATTCTATGACAGATAGATAAAGAGGCTGCAAGATCCTAATCACAGTATCCTGGGTATTAAAGAAAGAAAAAAGGAGGGAAGAAGGGAAATAAATTATCAGTATCAAATGCAAATGCTCTTTATAATAATGCATAGTGACAGTGAAAGAAGGTGTTTCTCCAGGGAAAACGCTACCTTGTTCCCACCCCCACTCAGCTTCAAGATTGTAAATGTTTGCAATACCCATAAGAACTATTTTTGGTAAATGCCAAACACTAGAGATCACATCTAGTGAGAGTTGTTACACCTATGTGGCAACATTGCCAGAGCAGCCTCCCTGAAGTGTGATGTGGCAGAGATTTTTGCAGAGCAGTCACTCAGCATGGAACTGCTACGTAGCCACCCACATCGAGGTGCCCTGCTGCAGAACAACAATCCCTCTTTTAAGCCCAAAGAGCCTTAAATAGAGATAGGATGTGTGGGTCTGACCAACAGCTGCCTGAGGAAGGAGCTGATAAGGTTCCCTGCTCTGATCTGCAGCACCGTTGGCAAGTGCTGGAACCACTGAGTTTTCACGTGATGGAGAGATGATGCTCACTCTGCCTCAGCTTTCCACAGAAAAGAAGGAGCTGCTCTCAGCAGTTTGTAAAGGTTCTTGTGTTTAATTCATAAGGTTCTCAGTGTAAGAACCAAGATATCTCTTATAAAAAAACAAGATAGTCCTTGTGAACTGAAGCTGTAGCATCACCACCTAATATTCATGTTTATTGGAAAGATCAATATCCATACAAAAGATGGTTTCAGATATCTGTGAGACACAATATTTCAAATCTTTCTGATAAGAAAAGGATTGTCACTACAGAGTTTGGAGGTTGTCTGCAACCACCCATCTCACTTTTGTACATGCACACTCAGGTACATGAGTAAAAGGGATCGACTTTTTTCAAAGTACACACACTTGAATCAGTATTTTTTTTGTTAGACCTTGTATAAACCTAAACGACTCCCTGTTGAGTCCTGAATGGCCTTGTAGAAGTCCACCAGGACCTATTGTTTATTCCACTTTGATCCCAGTAGCTTTGGAAAGGACTTTGGCATGTTTACCTTCAAGTTACTCATCTTGTATGCCAGTGGTTTGTTTATCCACTCTAGTCTACTGAAATTTCACCCCTTTCCTTTAGTTAAAGAAATAGGCTAAAGGTGATTTCAGAGTGCCTATCTGGATATGCAGCACCAATTCGATCAAAGACAACCTTTGGCTTCCTCTAATAAGTCAGGAGCATCCTAAATACCGTCTTGCTCTCACAGTTCTCCAGTGAGTGGGAGAAATCTCAGTCCATCAAGCGAAAAATTGATCCTAACTTAAGCGGATTTAACACCACCAAGGACACTGTAATTAGACCAAAGTGAGCTCTGGTGTAATCATGCTTTTCTGCCTCAAGTGTGTTTCCCAAATCAAGCCTACCAATATTTATGTTCGAGGTTTTCCAGTGGCAGTAGTTGGGAAACTTGTTATTTAACAGGGGAAGGACTGAAAAGAGGAGAGAAGCACAGAACTGTGCTTTTCTACCAGGAATAACCCCCCCCGCTCCTGGCCATCCTCCAGCCTCACTTGGGTTATTGAGGCTGGGTAGAGCAAGAACACCATGAAACAGCGTATTTTAATATGCTAAGTGAATGTATTAGTAGTGAAACATACCAGGAGCCTATATTTTTATCATGTTCTACTACATTTATATTTATTTGGCTCAATAAAGACCCACAAGTCCTAAGGAAAGGATTACATAGCTAAAATGACTGTCATTAATTAACAGTGTGTCTCAACTTTGACCCCTTCACTTTCTGCCATCAGTCAGAACCCTGATTTTAGGCTTCTCCTTACAACTTTTGGGATATTTTTATTGGATAAAACACTTTAAGAAGGACACAGAAAGCTTAGGAGAAAACTCATGACTAGTTCTCATGAAATACAAGTATTTCAGCATACACTTTGCAAGGCAGTAATGGAAGAAGTAAATCTCCTCACAACCTTATGTGAGATGTTCATGCCACATCATTGATATTCCTTTCTCAGAAAAAGGAAATAGTTTTTTTAAAATAGAACAGAAAATTATTTATACATTTTTTTTATCCTGTTGGATTCATTGCCAAGGCAGGTTTTCCATAATGAGGAAACCAACTCTGATTTGCAGCCCATTTCTATGCCTGCTTGGAGGTGCAGCCTGCCAAGTAAGCACTATCAGCCCTCCTGCTCTGCTCCTCGAGAGATGATAATTACTGTAATTAAGTGATTATATATCATTTAACCGTAAAAGATTTCCCTAACTGATTGATGGGGGAGAATTTTCCAAGGTGGTGTTACAAGAAGAGGCTTTCTTACCCCAGCTGACCTGATTTAGCAATATAAAGTACAGAGTGCACCTGACTGAACAAGCAGCCCTCATCTCTTCCTTCCCAAACATGAGATAATCATCAACAATCCCTTCAAGAATACCAGCAATGCAGTGGTGTGATATTAGAAACAGCAGTTCGGTGCTTCTTCTCAGATGGATGCAGCAGCATGATTTTTAAAAAGTGACCATTTATTATCTTAATTTCTTTACTTAAGAAAAGAGAATTTTATAAGTTAAAAAACAAATACTGTTATAAAGATCCATTTTTAAATAATAATCATTATAACCCTGTAGCCCAGCATCTGTATCTACATTACCAGCTGGAAGTGTAAGTAACCTGTGAATAAACCCATTAATCAGATGGTTTTTTTTCCCCATGTTGTAAAAACTGATTTATTCTAAACAGCTTCAGCAATATAGTTTTATATTTAGAATCTAAAATTATTGCATTTGAAGCATTGTTAAATAAGTAAACTGTAGAGATGAGCTTCAGCCCAGAAAAAGATCTTAAAATACTTAAAATTAATTCAGTCTTCAAGATGATAAAAACATAGATGGATATAGCCATCACTGCTACACATATTTTTAGCATGAAGTTGGCTTAAGTAAGTGTTTTATCATGTGTGACTAATTGAGGACTCAGAACAATCTCATCACAGAAAAGCTACATCCTCCAGCTGCCCCAAGGCCCTGCTGCACACACACAAAGTTTACCATGCTAATCGCAGGGTGCATCCTTCATCTACCGCCACTTGGCTCTTAGGAAAAAAAAATTCCCAGGAGAAAACTTGCCCTTAAGAATAGTTGTATTGTAAGCGTAAGTAGAGGAAGATACTGTTTGGGGGTGGGTTTTGTTTGTCTTGGGTTGGTTCTGTTTTTTTCCCACCCCGTGAACAGGGTTTGAAGCTGGCAGTCAGCCCAGCAGTGAGATGCTGCTCCCACCCTCGAGCATCCAGGCTGCTTCCCAGGTGTGGAGAAAAAGCACCCGCGCAGCCTGGCTGCAAACCCAGCCACCCACCGCTGTGCCAGGGTGTTGTACTCCGTTCCCCCTCGTCTACACAACTTTGGGCATTATACGCTTTTCACAGCCCAGGACTAGCTGTTTTCTATGTGCATAGGATAGAGAACGTGTTAGGGCCAGAGCTTGTGTAACTCCTGTGTTTACAGTTTAGAATAACAGGAATAACTACATTAAGAAAAGCTTCAGACCCATCCAACTGTCATACAGTCATGACAGGCGGGTCTTTTGGCATGTAAGGCAGGGAAAAGCAGTGATAATGGCAAGAATTGCCTCAAATGCTTGTCTTCTACACTAACAAAATGCTTCTTTTCTCTTTGTTATAGACAGCACCCCTTACTCCAGTTCCTGCTGCCCAGCTGTTGCTTGGCTTGCTAATAACAGTTATTAATCACAGTAGCTGCTAATTTGACAATATTTATGTCTCAGCAATGCAATTTTTTTTCCTGATCCATTTTTCATCTATTTTACTCTTCACTTCTTGACTTTGGCCATTATAATTCCTCAATCATAGTGTTCCTTTGTCATTATAGAGGAGGATCTGTCTTTTTCTTGTGGTTTTATAAACATTACACTATTGTCTTATTTGCAGGTCCTCAGCTGGAAATAAATGTTTTTATTTTGATGTTTGATCCTACTCCACATCCTACTGAGAACTGCAGATGATGAAATGCCACTAGCTCCATAATTTATCCTAATGGATCAGGTTTTACATAGAAATTATTAATCTCACAAATGATATATGCTGATAGTGTGCCAGCTCCATGGTCAGCGTGAGAACTGTTACCGACTAGCTGCTACATTTTTCATCACTGAGAAAAGTATTTCTGCATTTTGGAAAATGTTTTCTAAAACGAGGTGTAGCTTCTTCTAGAATGATTTAGTTGCATTTATTTCAGTTTTCTTTAGACTAATATTAAATTCATATCTCTACTAGGATGTCTCTCCAAACGTGTCAGGGCTGACCACGCCATTTACAGAGATTGTTCATTATTTATATAAGGCAGACTCCCGAGCTGGCATTCTCGGGTGTTCAGTCTACTTCATTACTGCAGTACGCTCCACACGGAATAAAACTCCTCAAGCAACATGCCAGCACCCAGGGATGATGTATCTGTAATCAAAGATGCAAAGATAAATCTAAGTGTCACATCAAGCTGTGCTCTTGCTTGCCTTCATTTGATATTGCAGGCTGATCAAATGCCATGGGCAATGGCTCCAGTCCATCTTCTCGTCTATCTACCAGATGATTTGTGTCCACTTTAACGAACAGATATTTCATTACAAGGTGTAAGGAGGCTGTCTGAGCAATACATCTTTTCTTCATACCTTTCTGCAACTTTGGAGCTACCACAGCAGGGAAATAATAACTACTTCAGTCCTGAAGTCACATTTTCTTGAACAGTTTGTTTAATTGTTGTTCCCTTGTCTGTCATGCAACACTCCAATTAATGTTTTCCTGCAATTCCTTTCACAGCTGGAAAAGGTACCACCATTTTCCCCTGCAGATGTTAACAGTTACATCAGAGACATCCTTTAGGACTGACTTCATGTCTTATGCCAGAAGCATAACTGCTGTATAGCACTAGTAGATTGTTCTGTGCTGTAACACATTTTTCTGCACTGGTTTTATTGCCAGACAGGTAGTACATTCTTCTCTCCCTGACAGGGACATGCCATCATGCATGTGCCTGCAAAGACATGTCAAGAGGAAGAAAGATATGTCCTAAAAGGACAAAAAAATGCAGGCCACTTCACTCAGCAGCTGGATCTGCATCTGTTGAGGTCAAGAGGTCAAGAAGTGCTGGACCCTGAGCCGTGGTTCTGGCATGAGGAGAACAGGAAGCTCGCCCCTGCTACCCCACAGCTGGACACAGAAATGCAGAATGTAGGATATGGAGACTCTCTTCTGAAGGAGACACAGTGTTCATTTGCTAAACAGACCCATCATCCAACAGCTCACCTCCTCACAGAGACAAAATCCAAGATACTGGGAAAAATTACTAAGGTTCACCCAGCCCTCGCTACCTTATATATGTGATCTTGTGGGCAAAAATGCCAGCACTAGGTGTGCTACCACTGAAGATTTGTGGAACCGTCGCTGAAGGAGCCAGGGATGCTCTCCTCTGTCCCCCCAGCTGCAGGCAGCAGTTGAGGAGAGTGCAGATGTGTGCTGGCAAGGGATGATAAGCTGCAGAAATGGTATCTACAGAAAGCGTCTGTTATTAGAGAGTGTCCCATGTAAAGTAACTGCTGGACAACCCTAGAATCTATCTGCTGAAAACAAGGAAGTTAATTCAAGTGCACCGATTTGCTAATCTAGTGAGGAAGAGTCTAAAGTAAAGACAGCCAGTAACAAAAGTCAATAAATAAGTTAAAAACGTAGTCACCTGGTCAAAGGCTGAGGGAAAACAAGGAGAATAACTGGGCAGCCTTATTAACTTCACAGGCATCTCCTCACAGAGGTCAGAAGTATAAGGCTAACGAGAAACAAATTAAAGCAATGGGAATTCCAGGAAGAAATTTCAGGAAATAGTAAGTAGGGTTTTTGTGAGGATAATCCAAGGGGTAAAAAGATTGCAGGGAATCCATCCAACTGAAAACCAAACCACCTACAATTACCTCTTCTGATTGGAAGAAACATAGGAGCCATCCTCAGACATATACCGCTTGGCCTACTCACAAGCACCTAATGACCTAAAAATTAAAAGGGAACATGCAGTAAATAGACAAAAGGGCATCTGAATAGATGAAAATAAAGAAATGGTGTCAGCCTGGAGATAGCAGAATCAGAAAGATAAGGCTTGAAATCAGTTTCAGTTATCATGGGACATAAAATAAAACTAAGTAAGTTTGTTAAAAGCATTAGAAATTAAAATAAGACAAAGAAACTGTAGTCATTAAATAAGGCAGAAAGAGCCCGTAACAGGTAAAGGCAGAAGTATGGTAGTAATAACTCAAAACAGGTCTAAATTCAGTGTGAAAAATGGATAGAAGCATAGTTCAGGCCATGAAAAGAACAGGTGAAATATAGTTCAGAAAAAATGTGTCAGGACCTAATGAAACTTGCTCATCAGTGATTATCCTCCAGTTCATGGAGAAGACAGGGCAGTCCAGCCCTGGAGAAGGGCATGTGTTTGAAGAGAAGGGGTTAACAAAACCCCAGCAAATTGTAAGTCAAATGGCCTAATACTCACATCCAAAAAAATTGCTAGAATAATTTATTACACTATGTTAACATTCACTCAGGGAACAACATGCTTAAAAGTATGCCTAACATGGACTTGTCAAGAGCAACTCTTGTCAAATCCAATCTAATTTCTCCATTGAAAGAGCGTAAGAGGGAAGCTGTGAATGGATAAATTAAGGGGGTCTTTTGTATGGCTTTTGATATTCTTATAAGAAACCTAAAAAATAGTATGCAAATAAACCAGCTATAAATACGTACAGAACTGCAGCAAAAGCAAACTTCAGATCCTCGCTAGCTGCTTTTGTTGTGTAACTGGTAGAGCCTGTCATGTGGGACTGGTTTCTTCTGGGAACATTTCTAGTTAATGATTTTTTTCATTAACTACTTTGAAAACAAAGTGGGATACTCAAAATTACAGAAGGGTACTGCACTGCTGGTAAGGCTTTGACTGAGACATGATGACCCTTGTTGGAGCTATGCCTTAAGGAAGCTGTAAACAAAAACAGAGTAAGCAAAGGTTAAAAGATTCAAAAGGCACAGCCTGTGAGAAGAGGCTGAAAGAACTTGTTCAGTCCAGGAAGAAAGATTAAAGAACAATACTTTCCAATGCAGACAGAGGATTTTTTTTTTTCTCCATACATAGAGTTAAGAAAAAAATTGATGAATTTTCAGTAAAGGAGGTAAAGGCTGTATTTTTAGGTAAATAGCTGCGATATTAATGACTGAGCTTGGCCATATAGGATATGTGGAATCCCACTACATGAGATTTTGGTTGAACATACCGAACTGATTTCCATAGACCTTCCTTCTGTCAGCGCAAGTCAAATCAGCTAGAATAAATGATTCTTTAAGACCTTGTTCAGATTCACATTGCTGCTTTTAAATGAGGAGTCTAAATAGTCCACAGAAATATGTTAGGCTACATTTTGGCTTTTCATAATGCAGTACACCAAGGGGATTAAAACTCTTTCTCCCACACAGCAAAGCCAGGCGTGGTTGTGGGGTGTCATAGCATATGCTGCAGATACAGCAGAAGGAGAGGGTGTGTAAACATGATGCTTTTTGTCAAACCTGATGCTCTCCAAGCAAGCCATCAGGGGAGGAAGGGTGCAGAGCTCTTACCCTTTTTCTTTTTTTTTTTTCCCCTGATGTTCTCCAAGGCAGAGGAGGGAAGCAGAAGGAAACGAAGCAGCCGTGGCTGCCAGGGCGTTTGGCAGAGCATAGGTATGCCCAGGCTGCACTCGCAGCCCAGTTCTAGCCTGTAAAAACTGAGGCTGCAAGTCTTTGGGAAGCAGAAGAGATAAACATCCATTTTCACTATCTCTAGTGCACTGAGCATAGATAAAAGTTAAGTAATTCACGTATCAGTATTTGTTTGTACAGCCCAAATTTTATGGCGATGGTATTACCAGGGTTAGAGTTTATCTCCCCTTCTGAATAAGCAACCTCTGCTCGGGCATGAAATAGAAAGTGCTGGCGAGAG
>NW_010289083.1:4299-11202 GCF_000700745.2 Antrostomus carolinensis | reverse complement strand
TGGGCCTTAGCCTTCCTAGTTGCATCCCTGCTGGCCCTGACTGCATTCTAGGTGGCTAGACTCTTTTGCCACATTTCATGGACCTTCCTCTTCCCTTTGAGTTTTTCCATGAGCTCCCTGCTCATCCACACGAGTTTCCTGCCACTCCTGCCTGATTTCTTTCTCCTAGGGATGCACGGATCTTGGGCTTGAAGGAAGTGGTGCTTGAGTGTTAACAAATTCTCTTGGGCCCCCTTACTTTCCAACACTCTAGTCCATGGGACAGACACCCCCAAGTAGGTCCTTGAAGAGGTCAAAGTTGGGTCTCCTAAAGTCCAGGGTTGCAACCTTACTTATTGGCTTGCATCTTCCACTTGAGATCCTGAACTCCATGATCTCATGGTCACTGCAACCCAGGCTGCCCCCAACCTTCACATCCCCAACCAGCCCTTCCTTGCTGGTAAGAACAAGGTCCAGAATCACACCGCTCCTCACTGGCTCTTCCACCACATGCATCAGAAAGTTATCCTCCATGCTTTGCAGGAACCAACATTTATTGAAAAATACAAGAACATTGTGACAGTTCCAAAGCAGAAAAATAGCCCAAACACTAAACTTCTACAAAACCAGAAAAGAAACATGAAGAAATAGTAGGTTAGAGTCATAAAACAAAGTATATGGGGTCACAATCTATTTACTCCCAAAAATTAAAGTAGGTTTTAATTGGGAGTTAACTATCTGAGTACAAGTCTGTTATGTACTCAAAAGACATATTTTGGTTGCTTTTCACAGGAATCTCTTTCCAGTGGAGATATTCTTGGCTGTTGAAGAACAAGGCTTCAAATGCAATCCATATCAGCTGGCACAATGACTTTGTTTTGAGCAGGAAGACAGTTAAGTCATTAGACATGTTAGCTAAGACTCTGGTGGAGATTTTAGCTCCCATGAAGCTGATTTGGTTCTAGGGTATTAAATGTTGTCAAGAGCTAGGCTTGTCCACAAGAGGAGATGTACTTCTATGTTACTACTTCACCTCAGCCAGCATGAAGAAGCCATGTCCAAGGAGTCAGCATTTGCTTTGCTGTGAATCACTGTTTCCACACACGGAGGAGTTTCCTCCAAACCTTGCACTCATCGTGGTCCAGACCTTGCGTTCACCACAGGCCTCTGCATCATAGGGCTGTTTCTGCAGAAGAGAGCAGGATACGAAGGGGAATATAGCCAGAGAGTCACTGCATGCCTCATCTAAGAGTTAAACTCCAACGATCCTGTGATTTCTCCTGTCATAGTTCCATAATCCTTCTTCATTTCCCCGTCATGGACTAAACAGTCCATATCACCAAGCAAAGCCAAAGTTTCTAGCGTAGATGACATAAATCAACCATGGACATCATGGAGGAGAATGCAGTTATACTGGTATAACCTCAATTTAAGCAGTACGCATCTGTTTGGTTTGATATTGACTATTGACTTTTGAGCATACTCTGCAAACATCACTGCCACATTTCTTAATATCTCTGCTCCAGGCCTGGCGTTGATTTGCACACCAACTGGCTGTCTTTTAGAGCTGCTGGCAATACATTTCAAAGTCCAGATTAGTCACAGAATGGAAAGCATATCTCCCAACTGTTCACATTAACAAATGCCATTCTCTGGGACAATCTGTGGTGACATTATAAACATGAGCATAACAGTTTATACATGTCACCAAAACTCCAAATGGAATAATCTCAGCCTCCAGTTAGGAGGTTAGCCAAAGGTCCTCACCTCCCTTATGACTGAAGAGCACAGTCTGCTGTTTGCTCATCTTTCTAAAATCTTGGGGTTTTGTTGGGTCAAAATTCTGCTTGAGTCATTTGCATTATTTTGATTCCTTCAAACAGGAGTTAATCAGATCCAGCAGATGTTGGGGATATGCAAGGATAAGATTTAGACATCTTTTTTTGGTGCCCAAAGCAGACTTCAGGAGCATAGGAAGAGAAAGATCATACTTAAGCTTCAAAGAGCAATAAAGTCTTCTTTGGGTCACAAAATCATAAGGGGCCACAGTTTCATAGGTGAGATCTTATGAGAAGGGGGATTTTTATTTTAAAAACTATATCAATGAGTATTTTCCTGTTGATTTAGCCAGTCAAACTGCCTCATCAAGGAACCAAATGAGCACTAAGGCAAATGAAGCAGCAGAAGCATAGCTTCAAGTTGGGAGCAACACCACCTCTTTGGGTGGCAGCGATGTCCTAGATCCACACAGTAACCTCAAGAAATCTCAGTAGGAGACAGGTGTTTGCCTGAGCAGCCAGACCTTCACCCTTCATCACCTTGCAACTCCCAGGCAAGGCTGTGAGACACCAAAATCAACAGAGTAGCCACAGACAATTTAATTTAAAGTCCATTATTTGCTGAGTAGTCTAGAAGTTGAGGGCAGGGAGGGCAAAGTGCTGCACTGAGGCAGACACCTTCAAAACAGGGTAAGGATTCAGATTTGTCCCATGCCTGGTATTGCCTACTAGTGCTGACTAAGGGAAGAGGAGCACTCACCCTATTCTGCTGACTCCAGACTACATCTAACTCTGCTGCTCTGGATCACTGTGCTGAAGAGCAGTGCCTATGTTTTAAGCCCTATAGTCAGTGGCTGAGCTGGATATCAGACAGGGTCTGCACTATGCTCCCATCCTTTCTGTAAATTACCATCTTGAAGCAGTCCAAAGCAAAACTAATTTCTGCACTAGGTAGGGTATGTATAACTTGTGACTCAAATTTCCTTGCATTTGTCTTCTGCACCCCACTTTCTGACAAATGACAAGAATTATAATGTTCCTTATTGCCTAGAAATTTCCAAATTAACATTCTCAAACATCTTAAAACAGATTAGTGTAATTGCAACGCTCCTGTTTAACTCACTGTCACCTCAAGCATCCAAAAAAAGTATCAAATGCACATGTTCTTTAATGTTCTCAGAAAAACTGAAAACCCATTTTACTCTAGCAGCTGTTGAGAGGAGAGGCATTGAAAACAGTCTGAGATTTGGGAAAATAGCTCAGTGAGAATCAGGGAAGAGGCACTCGGCAGAGTATAGCTGGTGCTCAGCACAGCCCCAGCTCTGCAAGGGCCACTGTTTCCAGTGTCCTGGTTGAGGTGTCCAGGAGGAGCCACCAAGATTGCTTCTGTCAAAATGAACTGTGAGTCATCAGCCTAAATAAAAGGGCTTTGCTCCCCAGCTTCTGTTGGCTGTCAGGCTAGGAAGCACTCATTCAAGCAGCTCTGCCAGCAATGCTGAAGAAATGAAAGTGTCCAGAACAGATGAAGGATGAGCTGTCCCATCAGTAGCATTTGTTTTGTGTCTGTGTGTCCCAAGCTCAAAATGTGGAGCTGAGTTGGCTTGTTCTATCTGCTGCCCAGCACTGTGCTGGGCTTTGAGGGGAAACTACCACAGGCATCTGACTTCTTCCAGCCTTGGTAGGAGAAACCCAAGCAGGGTGATAGAGGCCAGCCAATAAAACAGCACTAGGAAATTAGGCTGTTCTGGGACCCAGAGTAGTGCCTGGTGGGAACCAGATAAGCAGGTCACTCCTCAGGCTGGCTTGGAAAGCTGCATGCTACCTCCAGTCTTTGGGCTACCTTCCCACCCAGGGCATCTGTTCCAGACCTGCTGCCCCATCCCTTGCCTCCTCTATATTCAGAGGTATAAACAGCTCCATGGTTTACTCCCACTCTGCTTGCAGCAACTGGAGGAAAAAAAGCTACATTCCATTAAGGAATTTGACAGTCATGATGATACAAACATGTTTATGGTACCATGCAAGGGGACAGGCAAGGGGTAAGGCTCTCCTGTACTTACATTCTTTGAGTAACGTGTAAGTTCCCACGCAGCAGCTGATCTTTCTTTAACCTGGAGGCTGCAGCTTATATAAGCTGTGTGCTCATTTCACACCAGACATGTTGTGATCTTTACATCTGCAGGGACAGTTGTTTGGCAAGGGAAAATGGATGTACGAGGTGGTAAAAGAGATATGGGTGATCCTTTCTAACCAGTGCTCTGATTTGCTTTCTCATGTCAGCTTCTCACTCACACTAAAGCTAATCAAAGCACAGCCCCCGAGCAGATCAGACCCACAGTTCTGGCAGAGCCTGAAAGCTTGGGTGCAAAGCTGGCCCAGCTGTGAGGCCTGCATTTATGTCCCAAAGCCACACATCCTTTTCTAGCAGAGCTTAATTAAATGAGGACTAAGCCATGGAAATGCTGATGGATTCCTGACAGCAGAACAACACCAGAAGAGCATGCATCGGCGGCTGGCAGTGACTGCTTCCAATGCTTCTTCATTATAAGCTTTGACTTTTGGATTCCCTATGAGTGATTCAAAAACCATGTATTTGAAAGGCTGAACAAAGTCCTCTTCCTAACTTTTGATTTTTAAGGGCTGACAATAAGACATATTTGCCACCAAAGAAAACAGTATGCATTTTCTCCCATACACATTCCTCCATAAGATAAAGGAAACTGAAACTGTGTGAACTCTGAAATCTGACAGGTATAGAACAGACAGTGTTTTGATACCCTTGTTTGCTTTCAGTGAACAATTTTAGAATAAGGAGCTGGAAGAGAAGAGAAAAACTTTTCACCATAGTCTTCACAGATGCAAACAGCAGCAGAGAGCTGGGTGAGGACATGTTTGTCTCTACTCTCCCCATGCTCGGGATCTGGTTTACTGATTAACTTGAAACAGGTAACATCTGCAGTCCATCAGGGAGCAGACTGCAGCATGAGGTAGCCTACAGAGACTGAGAAAATGGCATTAAAAAAAACCTACAGAACACTTGAAGTGGGAAAAAACAGGAGGGTTTGCCTTCACCTTTAATAGCCTGATAGTATCTGGTGGTTGCTTCTTGCAGAGGAAAGTTGCCCTGGTTGAAACCCATGTGCACCATGGCCATGTGGCCCTTTTGGCTCCCACCCACACTTCCATGGATGCCTTGGCTTGCTCTACAGCTTTTCCTGATTGAAAACCATGGTTGGCTATTTCATTGTTTAAGTGCTTAAAATATCCTGGTGAATGTTTGTAGGATGTGCCATGACAACTCTATTCTCTGGTGGCAGTGCCAGCTGAAGAGGCCCTCACTGTTTCTGAGGTGCTTCCTCAGCCAAGGGAAATGGAGAAATGATCTTCCTCTCCATGGTGGTAGCTCCTTGCCCTCCTGCACTTGGTGTCTCACAGCGCAGGGGCAGCAGTCCCCATGGCAGCAGAAATACCAGCAGGGACAGTGCTGCTGCTGGAAGAAACTGGCACCAAACCATGCCCTTACCTTGCTGAGGCTCAGTGGCACTAGACATCAAGTTCTTAGCAAGGCAAGTGAGTTGAAGCACTGAAGACTTCCTTGTTGAATAGAATGAGCTAAAAATCTTCATTGTAGCACTTCACACGAATCTAGATTTCCTTCACGCAATAGAAGGCAGCATAGAAAGACCTCACAACGATGTGTTTAATCCATGGGATTTCTCATTGCATCTGATAGCAGCCACCACCGCCTCCTGATTAGAGCACATGGAGGATCAGGTTTCCTGGCTGCACATACTCACCACCTGCATGTATGGCCTGTGACAGGCTGTGATATATTGTCATGGGACAAGAGGCCACAGATCCATCTAAAGGAGCTGTCAACGTTGTAAACCTCAAATGTAGAGCCGAAATGATGTATTACCAGAACCCACAAAATAAAACAATCTCTCAAGGTGAGTGTCTGGGCAGCCAGTAATAACTCTGAGTTTTTAAGAGACAGGCAAAGGAGGAAAAAGAAGCAGAAGTGAATTTCCAGCTCCAGCTTCCACACTTGAACAATTACAGCCAGTGACTACACCCAACAGCCGTGTGAATTACTGAGTTGTGGAAGAAGTATTACCTTCCATTGACTATCGCCACCCAGCTCTTTTCTCCTCTGATACAAAGTCAAGCCAAGATCAATATTGTAGTTAATAATCTCAACTGATCTTGCAACATGTTTTTGTCCATAAACAACAATATTGGAAATAAATAACCTTTGAGTAGTGCTGAGGGAAATAAAAAAGGATTAAACTGATTAAACATACACTTTCTGTTAAGCAGACCAAATCCACATGTGATGGCTTCTCACGTTCATTACTCCAGCAGACCCAAAATTATTACAATAATATTAGTTTGTCAGGAAATACTTCAGGTAACTAAGTACATATTTAATCAGATTTTTCTGCATCATTAGACAAGCCCGTGTCCCATGACAAACAGCGCAGGGCTGAGACAGGGAAGGCTGTGGGAGCACAGGATCCTGTGTTGCAGATTTCAAAGGTGCAGTTCCTCAAGCAGCATCAACCAAGCTACACCCATGCTGAGGCCAAGGAGAAATCCTATCTCCAGCCTTTTTTCCCATGACTACACGTTCCCCCTGCTACCCTCATGCCAACAGTTAGCATCAATTAGCCTGATCAGGGACCTGGCATTAGAATAACTCCAATTAAAAAAAAAACCCAAAGAAATGTAATGCCAGCACAAGGAGGCATTATGCTACAGAGCCACGTGGACACAGGCACTTTAACTTCTTCCAGGGAGCTGCGTGTTTACAGACATTGTTTAAGGCTTACTCTAGTGCCATGGATTTCCCTAATGCATGTGTCAGATCTGCTGATCCCTCATGAATGTCTCTGATGCCCACGTGGCACTATGCAGCTGTGACTGGAAGCCATGCTGAACCCTTCATGTCTAGGGGCTCTTGAAATGGGATCTCGCTCTTCCACCTTCTGGTGCTTTTTGGGGCTGAAGGGGCTGAAAAATACCCCCCCTGCTGAAAGCAATTCACCTCAGCTTTCCTGGGATGTTTCCAGGCAGATGAGAGCTGGTGCACTTATGGTCAATTGTAAAGGCAGGAAACAAAGAGCTCCTCTTCAAACCAAACCAA
>NW_010289083.1:0-4275 GCF_000700745.2 Antrostomus carolinensis | reverse complement strand
CCCTCTGGGAAGACCTGAAACTGGGCTGATCCACTGAATCACAGCCAGGATAGCTGAGAATGGAGGGAGGGAACGGTTTCTGATATTTCAAAAAATGTAAATGTGAAAATGGGGGTGCACAGAATAATTTAACTATTGGGAAAATGAAGGTTGACAGCAACACATGACCCATAGTTACCCAATACCTGCTCTAAAGCCTCAACTCTACAAGTACAAGGAAGCACAGAAAATCAGTCTCAGTCACAGATACCTAAGCAATCCTAAAAAATTATGCACGTCTTCCCAGAAAACTACCAGACTTAAAACACAGCAATCCTCACACAACCACCCCAAGAAGTACAGAAGCAGGGCTGGGATGTTTTGCAAGCAAATCAGTAACCCCACCATGACATGCAGGTGGGTGTCCCCATGCCAAGGGAATTCCCTACGCCTGCCTTCCTCTTGCAGTTCTGCAAGCACTCCCAGTCCTGGGGCTCTAACTCCCAAACCTACAGTAAATTCTTGGCTCCACACTCTTGTCTGCCATAAAAGATCCCAGCTCTCGTCCTGGGAAGCACCACCACCAGCTATCAGCCAAGAGTCCTGCTGCCCCTGGGACCCAAGCATAGGAATACAGAGTTTTCCTTCCCTCTGAGAACATGGGGCTGAGAAATGCCTCCTGCTATCTGGATATCAACCCAGTAGCAAATGCAGAATCCAGAGGGGAAAGTTTTTGGGACCTTACCCAGGTTATGACCTGCTACTGGGCTGCCTACAGAGGAAGGAGAGCAGTTAGTTGCAAGCCATTTAATGCACAATTTATACCAATACTTTGCATCATAAAATAGTGGTTGGTTTCTTATACAGTGAAAAACAAGAATGTTGAGTATCCTCCAGTGCCTCCTAGTTTGTGAAGCAAAAAGCAGGGAAAAGGTAAAGGGTTTAATCCACCTCCAATTATTTTTTATTGTTAGCAGATGCTGCAACTTGCTAGTTCTCAGGGGCCGCTTCACAGTCTCTCTTTTGCTGTTGCCCAAATACATTGTCAGCACTGACAGTGACAGAAACACCGATGACAAAACCCAGCAGCACAGCTCTCTGCCTGGTTCCTGCTCAGAAAGGACGGCTTGGAGGGGATAGCCAGGGCAGTGCAGGCTGAACAAGGGGGTGAAGAGGGAGCAGGTGTCTGCAGCAGCTGGGCGCTGGAAGAGGGCTCTTTGGAGAACCGTGGGGAGAGGCTGAAACGATTACCCCACTCTCCTGGAGCCCACTCGTTCCTGGGCCCCAGCGTGGTGCTGCACAGCACAGCAGGCACTTACCTTGTGTGTGCTGTACCAGGGGCCGGAGAGGGGCCCATTCCCGGTGCCTGGCCCCCCAAAGGATTCGTTCCTGGATGCCCACTCTGAAACAGGAAGGATGCCCATGTCCCTGCCCTCAGGCTCTGGCCACTGGCCATGCCATGGGCTGTCACACCAGCGGGGACGGGTGACTTTGAGGAGGGGTGAGCAGAGCTAGGACGTGGCACTCACTTCCTGGTGTGGGAAAGGCGGTTCGCGTGGGTCGCTGTGCAAAGGCACATGCGGCCGAGGGCTGAGGCTGCTGGAGGGCACCAGGAGACCCTCAGCTGGGGAGTATTGGTAGCATAGGAGAGGGAAGGGCAGCTTGACAGTAGGTTTTGCTGCTCCTTACCAGGGCGTTCAGGTGCCTTTTTTTTCCTCTCTCCGACTTCCCTAATGCCCCACCCTGCTCTGAAAAGGCAGCCTGGGAATTTAACTCCTTCAAATCAGTGCCTAAATCCACTGGTCAATTATTAATTCCTCGTTGCTGGGTTGCAAGAGTTGGAAGTTGTTGTTCCCGTATGCATATAGTCACTTGCATAAATTCTTACTTCTGTCATGTATTCATTGCTTGTAAGCATTTCCTGAATAGTTTCTTTGCAGAGATTTCAGGCAACAGGTTTGTTCCCAGGCTGTGGCTTTATCCATTCATTCTGTTAGTTTTGATTTGATCACTTAAGCTTTCCCGGAGAAAACAACTAAAAAATCTCCTTAAAAGGGAGAGTAGGAGACAGCAAGGTAGGAGCTTGGCAGAATTACATGGGAGACAGAAATAGGCTTCTAGGGAAGCATAGAAAGGAAGAATTAAGCCACTGCATCTTCAGGCTCTGAACAGGAAAACTTTTTGTTTTCCTGTTTCAGAGAGCTCATGCTGTTCCTTAGAAGCATAGAGTTGTATTAGTTTACCCTGTTGGTCAGCTGGGCTTGACAATATCCAAAGTCCTGGCAGTTACTGTAGCAGATGAGGGTCAGAGGGCAGTTATTCTAGCATCTGCTACAGCAGTTTTCTCTTAGTCTTAAGAACTGGGATTGATTGCATAGTTCTAGTGGGACTGGTGACCAAGAGGACAACTCAGCATGCAGGAGAGCAGGACGGAGAGTGATCTTCCAGCAGGCGAGGAGGTACGATACCTAATGGAAATGAGCAGCAGCAAAGTTGACTGCAGAGAAAGAAATGAGGATACATCCCCTCATTTGATTAATTTGCTTGAAAATTGTGAAGGAACATGTAATTACAGGGAAAAAAACCTGCGGTTAAATCAATACTCTCCTACTTTACTACATGAACAATGCCTGCCTTAGCCACAGGAATTTTATTTGGATCCAGCCAGAAGGTGATACAGGAAAGGCAGAAGTGGCAAGGTACTCCTTCAGTTACGTTATGATATGACACCCCAAAATATGAAACCTCCTTTTATAACAAGAAATGTTTTGTTCACGTGTGCGGCTTAACTTGAAATACCAGTTTCTGTGGTTGAAGCTCCAGTGAGTCTTCTGTAAAAACTGGAGCTTGCTGCAGCCATGTATACCTAGGTACACCGGAAAAAAAACAGCTTCAATATTTCATGGCTATGTAAATTGCTGCAGACTATTTTTACAGCATTGCATAATTATTTTCCAGAGTCTAAGCTTACCTAAAAGAAAAAAAAAAAAAGGTTTCTAGGCAATTTGGGTTATGGTTGCAAAAACACCCCTTAAAGTGGAACTGGAGTGTAAACTGCTGCAATGATATTTGCCTGGTCTAGAGAGAGTTGAAACAATAGCTCAGAGGGAAGTGTGAATGGACCCATTCTTCTGACTGGAGAGCTAAACTGGAAGTCTGCTGACAATTTAAATGTCAACATCAGCTACTTCAAGGAGGATCATTTTAGCAGAAACACCAGACTAATGTTCTTATTTGTCATCCTCAATTTGCACTTGTTGGATAGCAGATCCTGGGGTGAAGAGGAAAAGCAGCAACTGGTTGTCAAAGGTTGCTGGGCTGAGGAAAATCCTCTTTCTGCCTCCTTCACCCACAGTCACATCTGCCCCAGCTCAAAGAAGAGGTAGACACGTCTCCAGGCTGGGAAAGTTGCCTTTGGTAGCCAGAAGCTGCAGTGGTGCCCACCAGCCTGCCTGTGACCTCTGCAGTGTGGTCTTCTGTTGCCAAAACTGCACAAACGGATAAGAGATTGAAAGGAGTGTAAGGGGAGTGGGAGGAGAGGAGCAGCCCAAAATATCTCTTGAGGACAGTTGTTGTTTTGCTTCATTCTTGCTGCTTCACTGACTAAAATACAAATGTGACTGTGGTTATCTCTTGCATAAGAAAGCTACTGAAACAGGTTTTCTGTAATGTTGTCTACATGGAGCCCTTGTTGAATTGCTTTTGAAGTGGATCTAGCAGTGATGGATTGATGTTCTGCACTGGGTCCAGACATGCCCACTATGTCTAAACATGTCCGGGGCCCTTACAGCACCCTTTATTTACTAAAAATCTGATTGTCTTGCATGTATGAGAGCCCAAAGTTATTCAGATGGATTGAACCTTTCTTTACATTGTAAGCTAGCCCTATTAAGAAAGTAAACAGCATTGGAGGTGATTGGTATAAAGGTATTAAAGCCCTTGGGATTGGCCTTTAAAAAATTCTTAGAAAATATCCCATGGAGTGGAAGAAGAAGGTGGGATCTGCAGGATATTTTGAGTGAGAACATTATTCCTAGTTTTCAGTGGTGCTCAGCTGTTGTTCAAGCTTCTGCCCAAAGTCAAGTTCTGTTTGAGAGTCCTTCAAAGCAGGGCTATCCTCTGCCAGGTGGGACAGCACGATAGACTGGGGTAGAGCCACTTCAAAACAGTGGAAATATAAGGTGTTTTCAGTGGGCATCAAAATACATTAGCAAAACAGCACAGTACAAATCTGACACAAGAATCAGGGTCACATCACTGACGTGTTTAGAATCACAGAATTGCAGGGGTTGGAAG
>NW_010289082.1:0-9656 GCF_000700745.2 Antrostomus carolinensis | reverse complement strand
AAGGGCTAGCCCAGTGAAACTATCACACAGGCATTTCAAAAGACTCATACCAATCAATGACTGCAGCCTTCCTGGGCAAAGAGAGTAAACTGTGAATTAATCACAAGGTGTAACTTCTCCAGCAATTAGGTAATGGAAAATTTTTATTCAACATCCATTATTTTTCTATATCATGAACACTTCTTTAGCACACATAATTACTCTTCTCCTCTGTGCATTTTTTCTTGTTCCTCAGTTTGACTCTTTGCTGACTCACAAGCCATATTTCTTTTAAAAAAAATCCACCTTCATGATTATATAGTTAAACATCTTGACAAGCGTGAGTATCAAGTCTTTTCAGAATACCTTAATATTATTATTTTTCTTAGTAAGCAAAGATTTAATACAGAAAGAAAACATCGTAAGTATGATTTGGAACCAATGAATCACTTTTAAATTTAAAAATGTTAGGTAGCAAATTTATGAGTGTTCTTTCCTGCACTGCTTCTTCAGAATAGAATGCTGACATAATATTTACAATTACTCACTTCAGCACATACATGTACTAACTTAGATCTTTCTCTCTGCTCTCTTTTCAGAGAAGGCTTCTGAGTCTTCATAGTCTGGCTAAAATACTAAAAATTTGTCAGTTGGATTTTTCAGACCTTAAATAAAAATGTGATGTCTTTAGAAACCGTATGAACAAATAAATCATCTGGGAATATTCAGATTTAGATGTATTAACCCCTGAAGGCAATACATTGTTCAGATTTCTTGGCTGGTATTATTATAGTTCATTAGTGGCTATTAGGAACCAGCAAGCTATTTTAAGTAGACTGGAAATTTCAAATTGGCTATATTTAGTCATTTAAATATAGGCATTCAGGGCCATTCAAGGTATGGAAAGATATCCTGGCTGGATTCTAGCTGCTTCTCTGGAAGGAGAAGGTCATATATCAAATAACCCAAAACCAGATATGAAGCTTTAACAGCTGTAGACAACCATGAGCAAGGTCTGCAAGGAGGAACTGTACCAGCAGCACACAGTGGTTACTACAAAAAGAAGTGAAGAGTGCTCGTAATGGGTGACTGCCTGTTGAGAGGCACTGAGGCACCCATCTGCCAGCCTGACAGGGAGTCACAAGAGGTATCCTGCCTTCTGTGAGCTAAGGTCCAAGATGTTACCAAGAGGGTGTCACAACTTGTACAGAATACTATCCATTGCTATTCTTTCATGTGGGCACAAATGATTCCACAAGTTGAAACCATGGTAGAATCAAGGAAGACTACAAAACCCTGGGGGTGCAAGTGAAAAGTACTGGTGCCAAAGTTATATTTTCTTCCATTTTACCAGTTAGAGGAAAGGGGGCAGCAGGAAATAGAAAATACATTATTTGGAAGAACACTTTTCAAGAATGCTCTCCTGGAAGCAAAAAACAGTTCATCCTCTTTAAAGGTAAGGGAAATAGGTGAAACCAGAGACCCCCTTGGCTTAACTGCAAGCTTCTGAGTCTGGTCAAAACCAAAAGAGAAGTGTATCAGGAATGGAAAAGTGGACAAACACCCATTGAGAACTACAAGGGCATTGACAGGGCCTGCAGAGATGCATTTAGACAAGCAAAAGCTCAGTTTGAATTGAAATTGTCCAGAGATGTCAAAAAATTACCAGAAAAGGTTCTTGAGGTACAAAAACAACAAGCAGAAACAGAAGGAAAATATTGGCCTGGTGTTACACAGGAGAGGTGAATTAGTCACTGACAACCCTGAAAGGCAGAGGTTCTCAACACTTTCTTCACGTCTGTTTTTACAATCACGCTTGGGCCCCAGATCTTGGGAACAAAAATCCAGGTTGATGCAAACACAGACCCACTGTCAGTGAAGGAAGAGTTGGTATGTGAACTGTTACGGCAGCTTGACCCTTACAAATCAATGGGCCCTGACATTGTCCACCTCAGAGTGTTAAGAGAGCTGGATGACATCATTGTGAGGCTGCTTTCCACAATATTTGAGAAGTCGTAGAGAAGGCTAATGTTACCCCCATCTAAAAGAAAAGCTTAAAGGAGGATTCAGGAAATTATAGGCCCATCAGTCTTCAGTTCCTGAGAAAGTTATGGAACAAATCCTCCTGGAGGTTATCACAAGTCAAATGAAGTATGTGATTGGGAAAAACCAGCACAGATTCACCAAGGGCAAATTGTGCTTGACAAATCTGATTGCCTCCTGCAACAAAGTAGCCTGCTCAGTTGATGTGGGGTGAGTGGTAGACATTGTCTACCTGGATTTCTCCAAGGCTTTCAGTATGGTCCCGCACAGCCTCTTAGGGAAATTGATACGTTACAGCCTGGACAACTGGTCTGCGCATTGGGTAGGGAACTAGCTGACAGGCTGCTCGCAGAGGGTGGTGGTACATAGCTCCTTTTCAAACTGGCAACCCAGCCTGTCACAAGCGGGGTCCCCCAGGGATTAATTGGGCCCAATTCTGTTTAGTATCCTCATAAGTGATCTGTATGAAGGGATCAAGTGTACCCTGATGAAGTTTGCTGATGATACCAAACCGAGTGGGCAAATCAACACTTCAAAAGGGAGAACAACCCTGCAGGAATATCTGGTTAGGCTGGAGTAGTGGGCTAATAAGAACCTTATGGAGTTCAACAGGAAGTGTAAAGTCTTGCACCTGGGAAAACATAATCCAGGAGTGCAACACAGGCTGGGATCTACTTGGCTGGTGAGCAGCTCTGTGAAAAGGGACCTGGGGGTCCTGGTGGTCCTGGTGAACAAGCTCAATATGAGTGAACAGTGTGTTGCTGTAGCAACGACAGTCAACAGGATTAGTCTAATATGGAAACCTAGAACTTGATTCAATTGCTTACACAGAGATAGTTGATGTAATTTGAGTTGGCCTGGGGTATTCTCTCTGCCACCCATCTACCATTCCAGAAGGTGACCAGTCTCCCACTGCTAGACCCTTGCAGAAGTCTCAGATATCCTAGGCTGTTTAAAGGTCATTAAAAGCTTATATTTAAGCAAACTAATTAAGGTGCTGTTGACTAATTTACTCCCTTTCCACTGAGTATAATAGAAGCTCAGATATCTAGCTCATACAAAGACTTTGACTTGAAGACACCTAAAAGCCATACCTTAATCTTAAATATAACCACACTTTAGGTTTATTCGGGTGCAGTGCTGTATGCCTTTGCTAATACTAGTTTTCTCTTCTCTGTCTCAGTTAAATGATGTAAACTACAGGGCTGATGTTGCTTTCCTCTGTTGCACTGGATTATGTTTACAATAGTCAATAATTCACAAATCTCCTGCTTTGCAAAATTTATCAGAAGAAAAGGCACTATACATATGCAATTAAGGTTTTATCTCTCAAAAAGTTTTCATCACTGCATACTATGATTTACATTTGATTGAAATGATGGATTTAAATTGAGTCAGCATTTTTCTTGCAGACAAATTTTTAGTTTGTCACTAAAGAAAGGTTTCTACTATGCGGTTTCTAGTTGTTCAGTATGAAATGATGAAGTGAAAACATCACTCCAATGAAATGATGCAATTAACACTGAAAGGGTAATTTTCACTTTTTGAAAATTGCTTTAAAAAACCATTAACAATTAAATGAAAGACAATCTAGTTGAATAATTTAAACTACTAAACTGAAATACTGCATTAATGTGATATTCACAAAAATCTAGTATAGGAAAAAAAAATTTAAGAACAGACTAAAATAATGAGTTAACTGAGCTCCATTTAAATAACTTGTCTACTACTTTCATTTGGGAAGGCACTTTAACATATGTTCCTTAAACTAGGTTTACAACAAAATAAAGTTATTAACCCTAACCTTCTTCACTTTAAAAGGAATAACACTCTTACTGCAAGGCTTGGAAGTATTTTTATTACTACAGTCTTAATTCTTCAGGGTAGTAAAATTAGAAAAAATAAAGCAAAGCTGATCAGGTCAGCTTTGCAGATCTTAGGAAAGACAACTCCATGTGAGTATTTGAACTGAAACTTGGAATTCTTTCCAAAATGCAGGGACCTGTTTTGTTTTGTTTTGTTTTGTGGTGTTTTTTTTTGTTGTTATTGTTTTTTTTTTTTTTCTTCCAGCAGTGCAGCAGCTGTTTTCTTCTTTATTCCTGAACTCCGTGAGTTTTCCTTCCATGAACAGTGAGTGCATGGAATCCTATAGAAGTACACCTCAAAATATTTAACTAAGTATGGCTCTCAATGCAATGGCACCACTGCATGGCAAAAGTTCCCAGAATATGGTGTCAGGCTATTTTCAACCACACTAGCAGCTGCTCAATAAAGGTATACCTGCAGGTTTTTCTTTACACTGGGGCCTTGTATAGCACATTCAGTATTACAGGTTTTGATGAGTTTCTTGCTCAGATAGGACTTGAAATCAGTGAGAATAATCTTAATTATATCAAACAATGTTCATTTAGCCTTCGGTATCAAGACAATAGATTTTCTTGATTCAGCGCTTGTCTACTGGATTATATGGCTGGATATCATGGATATGGCAAATTATGTAGGCTAGCATCAACCTGTCTACTTTTACTTTTCACAGCAACATTTTTTAGAAAGCATGTTTTCTTCAGATAATCATTCATTATTCCATTTACCAGTTAGTGGTTAGGGAACAGATGTTACCAAAATGTAGGTGAGTTTGCATGAGGAAATAATAATTCCCAAGTCACCACAACAGAGACATTTAATTTGTTCAGAAACATTAATTACCTTTATAATATTCATTAAATTAGTTCATAGATAACAAAAAACTTAAAAGGAAAACTTGGCCAAAGTCTTCACAAGACTTTTACTGTTACTTTCACTAGCATTATGCAACTAGTGACTTTTGCAACCTTAGAATTACAGAAATGCAAAAGAGGATCCACTAAGCCTGACTGAGACATCTAAGTCAGATATGATATGCCAGTTTTTGACACCTGAGATGGGCTCTTAGGGATATATCTTGCTTATCTTCAAGATGAGTGCAGTGTGGATGTTTATGCTTAAGGTAGTAAACTAGCCTCCATGTATAAAAGTTGGACAGTTGTAAGCATTTATAATAGTCATACATAGAAGAGTATTTATCTCTACTTATTTTAAATATAGATTGTAAGAATTCAGCTGAGTTCCAGGAATTACCTTTCAGTAATTGCTTTCTATTGACACTGAAGGCTTTTGAGTCTAGCTCAGATCAGACCTCTACACTGTAGTCATCTAAATTTGACATAGAGAAATGGACATTTGGTTCTTCTAAGAGAAGTGCCTAAATTCTTATAAAATATATGAAAAGAGATTGGGGTTTCTGAAGATTTCCAAAGATAGCT
Source organism: Antrostomus carolinensis (assembly GCF_000700745.2). Lineage (NCBI taxonomy): Eukaryota > Metazoa > Chordata > Aves > Caprimulgiformes > Caprimulgidae > Antrostomus > Antrostomus carolinensis. The sequence continues at coordinate 4,332 of NW_010289082.1, read as the reverse complement.
CTTTTTTTTCCTGTTGGTTGTCTAAGGAACTAACAGTGTGATGGATTCTGGAGGAATTTCTTTTATAAATCTACTCAACAGATTTCCCTCTAACAACATTGCAATGCCTTTGAGGTGTTGTAAACAAGCCATTTATTCTCTGTAAAAGAATATACTTTATAAATTTGAGATTGGCCCTTAATAGCTTCTTTTCTCTCTGAGTTGCCCTCACAAATACACTCACATGTGATAATTGTAATATCACTATAATTACTTATACTTATTAATAGTCTTAAAACAAAAATATGTAAATTTTATTTAAACTTTTATAATTGCTTTGGGAAATGGGGCAAGTAGTGTCAGCCCTATTGTTCTAAGATGCTTTTCCCCAGTGAACACTGCCATCTCTGGGAAATGTGGGTTTGTAATAATAGGAAATACTAGACCTTTTCTAAGAACAGACATTTGATGAAGCAGAGAGAGTTCTTGTTCTTTTGTTTTTTTTTTTTTTTAAAAAAAAAGGTAAGAAGCAAACACTTTCTTCATATTTTGAATTTTTTCTTGCAAACATCTCAAACTCAGGGTGTTACATTCCAAGGCTCCTACGCATGTAAGGACAACTTTTCAACAAGCACTGTGGGACTGAACCTTTATCAAATGTTGTATCTGGACCACTATGCAGCGAGGAATGAGAGTGTCCTGGAGCCAAACGTTGAACAAGAAAGAAAGGCAATTCTCACAAAGAGAAGGCATGATTGTCTAATCATCCTGAGACTCTGTAGTTTGTAGATGTTTTAGATTTAAAAAGTGAAACAAAACAAGTTGTTCTGTCAGGAGTGGGAAAAAAAATCTTGTTACCTATGACAAATCTGCATGTACCCTTGTGCCAACCATCTCTTCACCAGGTCATTATTATACGCATTTGACACATCTTTCACTACAGTGCTGAGTGTTTTCTTACAACACTCTTAGCTCCTATGTTCTCAAGGAGTCTTTGGTGAGCCCCTGTCCTCAGTAGGAAAGGAGTTTGTAGGATTTTAAAAACTACTTTTCTCTTATAGATTGTCAGCACTTGCAGATGCTTTAGATTTACATGGCCTGCAGATGCTGAGTGGACAAGTAGATGCTGCCTAAAAAGGATGGGAAATCTCTGAGCTTTCCTGCACTTTCCCACAGTGAGGTCATAGAAACATATAGATTAGAAGGGATCTCCAGAGGTCATATAGTTCAAACTCCTGCCCAAACCAGGAGTCATAGCAGGTTGCCCAGGGTCTTGTCCAGTTAAAATTAAAATATCTCCAAAAATTAAGATTCCTCAATGTCTCTAAGACTCTTTTCCAATCTTTGACCAGCTTCACAGAAAAAATGTTTCCCTTACATTAAGTCAGAAATCCCCATCTTCCAGCTTGTGCTCATTCCCTCTCCTCTTTCCACTGTGAACATCTGAGAAGCATTTGATTCTGTCTTTTCCTGTTACGCAGCTGTAGAAGTTGTAGATCAGTAACAGGGCTTCTGCTCAAAACCCAGAGTTCATTTTCAAAGTCACCAAGTCATTGTCAAAGACTTGGGGAAAAATGCATAAATGCTGAAGTATTTGAAAGTATGAGAAGTGTGCATTGTATCTGCATAAGCATTTTTTGAATAGGATATAATCACTATAAACAGGATAAATGTCAACTAAATATCCTAATTTGTAGGCTGAAATCAGGTTTTACTTTGCTGACTTGCATTCTGGCCTCACTTTTCCCAGGATATTCAGCAGCTTATCTTCACCAGAAATATTCTTAGGAAGACATATTTTAGGAAGTGGGTTCAAAATATTAAAGACAAAGACTTCTCACATGACTGTTTTCACCACCAGGCTATTAAACAAAAGGTGTACACCATAACTACAAAAGTACATGTACACTTCCTGCAGAACTTTATCCTAGCCTAAAAGTCTTTTACTTTTAAGAATCTCTTTCAGTGAATGTGTATGCTGGTTCAGATGTTAAAGTGAGGCATTCAACACGCAAAGTACAGATTGAATGGAAAATATAGTTTGTGGAAAAATCTTAAAATAAGACTGAGAATTAGACAGTTTTGAAAGCCAGTATGAGGATATTACAGCTGAACCACTGAATCATCACTGCAAGTGTGACTGTTACTGCAAGTGACTCAGCTCGTCTAAGAGAAAGTGATGTACGTATTAATGAGATTTATGAGGAAAGATTCCATCAGCTAATGAGTAAAGTGAAGAAGTGATCTCAAAAGCCACAGGTGATTTTAAGATAATGATATGCAATTTATATTACCAGACCACATACCAACACCATATACATATTCTCAAGCAGACTTCAACATGACAAATATAAACACTGAAGTCATTAGAAACCAGACACTTAAGCTTGGAAGGGGAATTCAGAATGATAAGGTAAGCACCAACGTTCCTCTTAGATGGAGACCTGGAAATTTTCAGAGCAACGTTTTTAACACCACATGGGGTACACACAAACCACCTGATAGGAAAAACCTAGGGCAAGACCAAAGGAAGTCTCTGAAATTGCATTGCTTTCCTGGACCCCTATGCCCATTTGGCATCTTAAGTAAGAATTTATTTTAGAATGATAGTCAAAACCCCAAACCTTCTACTGGACTTAAGGTAGTTAGTGTAACCCATTTGCGATCAGAAAGGAGCAATTGATTTCTTTATGAAACAGAAAGCAAAGCTTTTAAATGTAGTTGAGAGTTCACTTTGGAAATGGGAATTTTTTCTACCTATTTTTTTTGTGTTGGATGGAATGACCACAAAACGTACAATATAACGTTTTGTGCCTAACGTTATATTGTAATAGATTGTCTAAATATGTTATCAAGATATAAAATTATAATATATTCTTCTATCTAGTTGCAATTTTCCCTATATAAGGAAAAAAAATAAAATACAAAAAAAAAGTCTAAGACCATTAAAAAAAAAAAAAAAGACGATCAATGTGAACATTACACCTCTGAAATTTGAGGACAAGAGGTACAGACAAGTTTGCACAAGCCAATATTTCATGCTGCTTGCTGAGAGAAACAATTTTTCCCTTTCAGAAAAACTGAATGACGCACAGTCCATGAATGATGCTGAATAAAGACATTTAGATAGGAATATTTTCCATATGAGATTCTCATGTCAATTGCTCTTTATAGACAACAGAGCCAAGGTGTCTTCTGCTTTAGAGGCAGAAGAGGTAGAACATGAAAGTCATCATTAATAAGTTAAAAATATTGCTTGGAGGTATTGCAGGGTCACATTATAATCAACTTAGAGGGGAAAGATCATGAAAGATAGCAAAATAAAGACAAGAAAAGCTGTGGTTTAAAAAACTTACAACAAGGAAAATGTGATACCTCTTTTCAACAGTTAAAAGAAATACCACTGCATGTGCTCCTGAAAGCTTGTCCCAAACTGCACTCCAAACCATATAACTGAGATAATCTTTAATGGAAGGTTTTAGACCCAAGCTTTTTTCCTATTAAATTATTTTAAAATTTAACATCAGCAGCAACCATTCGTCTCTGAAATAAGACATTATTCAATTATTGATAAAGAAAAAAAGTGGTGTTATTTAGGAATACTACTGTCAGAGACATAGAGGAATATTTTAAGTTCTACTGTAAAAATATCAATGCTTTCTAATTTTCACTACCTCTACATGTATTTTCTGTGAACTGCTGCTTCCCTTATTCTCTTATTACAGAAATACTTAGCAAGCAAATAAGGAGTGGCAGCAGGTCAGAGGAAGGACAGAGAAAGATGCAGGTGATAGTTTCTGATCACTTTCTGCTTCTCAGCAGATTATTAAAAGAATGCAGAATTTAATGAGATTAACTTACTTTTACTGAAGGCTTGTGGATTCACTGTTCATGGGATATAAAGTATCTAGTTGCACTTGTTATTTGCATCTGTGTTTCTAGCACAGTTTAGGAAAAAATGTACAGATGTAAAGGCTGCAGTCTTCTGAATTCCAATTTTATAAAAATATTATAAGTATAAAAACATCTAAAATTTTTCAGAAGTTCATGGAAGAATTGTACACCAAAGAGGAGGTGTATCTAGCTAAAGTTTAAATGTCTGTGATGTATACATATGGGACATAGCTAAGCTGAGATACTATTTTTATAGAAAAAGAAAGAATTAATACTTTTTAGGGTGTGATTAGTCTAATCTAATCTAACCTGTTTGAGATATTTACTTTACAATGAGGTGAATTGGATGTTTTAATTCATCTCTATTTACAGTGAAGGGAACCATAGCTGACCAGCTAAGCTCTACAAGTCTTCTCTTTAAATTTTATGTCAGATGAATTTCATCCTCAGTTTCTTGTT
>NW_010289081.1:21363-52044 GCF_000700745.2 Antrostomus carolinensis | reverse complement strand
GGCGGAGGTGCGCGGGCGGTCCCGGGTGCAGCCAGCGATGCCCTTGTGTCTTCTGAGCCTTATTTTAAAACATTATGTAAAAATGAATTAATTTTTAACGCTCACTTCTGAATTGCGTCTATTTTGGTGGGAACTGGGGCCTTTTATTACAAAAAAATAAAAGATGTTCAGACACCTAACTTTTTTTGCTTATTACGGACTCAGGTATGATCAGGCTTTCGTGTGCATTTGGTCTTTGTTCAGACGTACGCTGCTTGTAGTCGCCCAGGTTATTTGGAAGGAGCAAAGCCTCTGTGAGAAGGTGGGGTCTGCAGGCAGTAGGTGTGGATGGCTTTTCTAAGGGGTGCTCACATGGCAGCCTTTGGCCCCGGGAAGCTGAGACACGGCAACCCCTGACTTCTGTCTGCACAACCGGTGGTCTGATAAGCTGCTTAAGCATTGCTTCCAGTGGTGGTGCCAACACTGGAGAGGTATTGGAGAGACTGGTAAGGCAGAGGTCTGTCCAGGGATATGCACATTATGAGTAGTGCACAAGCCTCTTGAGTTTCTGGATTCAGTGCACGTAACCAGTTATTGTGTTGTTAGTGATGGCACCTGCAACCATTGCAACTAGTTGTCACTGTAATCCGCTTACAGGTTGGGTTAGCCCCTATGCGAAGGACAGCTCACCTGATCGTTTTTTCGTATCTTTTTCTGTAGTAGATGAGGAGGGGATCACAGGATCACAGAATGTTAGGGATTGGAAGGGACCTCAAAAGATCATCCAGTCCAATCCCCCTGCCAGAGCAGGAACCTAAACGAAATTACACAGGAAGGCGTCCTGGTGGGTCTTGAATGTCTCCAGAGAAGGAGACTCCACAACCTCCCTGGGCAGCCTGTTCTGTGAGGAAGGCAATGGGACACGCCATCTGTTTTTTCGAACTCTGGATAAAATTGAAAAATACAGTTTTGCAGAATGGTTGATGGTTCGTGTTGTATGTCAGGAAATAAGAGCCAGCTCTTTTCAGGAGTTGGATTAAGAGTTCTAGTTACTCCAGGTGTGTCTGGAGCATGTGTGTATTTTAAATGAACAAAAACTGTCTGATCAGAATCACAAGTAGCTTGTTATAAAATATCTGGCTTAGAAAAACCTGTAAAATCATAGCAAGCACTCAGCTTTCAAGGTGGAATTGCAGGGGAATAAAGGTAGTAGAAAGCAGTTGGGACAGATAAGGGCTGGGAGAAAAGTGAGATCTCTTGGGTGAGCAAAGGGGTAAAAGCCTGAAGCAAAGAGCCTGAAGCGATGGAAGTGGAAGAGATCTAGGGTGAAACAACCAAGGGAAAGTAACAATCTTTGGAGTGGGGAAATTGACTGGCAGAGCTCAGAGGGTTGTGATCAGTGGCGCAGAATCTAGTTGGAGGCCTGTAACCAGTGGTGTTCCCAGGGGTTGGTACTGGGTCCAGTCTTATTTAACATCTTCATCTACGACCTGGATGTAGGGATAGAGTCTGCCCTCAGCAAGTTTGTCGATGACACAAAGTTGGGAGCAGTGGCTGACACACCAGAAGGCTCTGCTGCCATTCAGTGAGACCCGGACACACTGGAGAGTTGGGTGGAAAGGAACCTGCTGAGGTTGAACAAGAGCAAGTGCAGAGTCCCTCACCTGGGGAGGAATAACTGCGTGCACCAGTACAGGTCAGGGGCTGACCTGCTGGAGAGGAGCTCTGAGGAAAAGGACCTGGGTGTGCTGGTGGAGAGCAGGTTGGCCATGAGCCAGCAGTGTGTCCTTGTGGCCAGGAAGGCCAACAGTATCCTGGGGTGCATTCAAAAGAGCATGACTACCAGGTCAAGGGAGATTCTTCTCCCCCTCTGCTCTGCCCTGGTGAATATCTGGAATGCTGTGTCCAGTTCTGGGCTCCTCAGGTCAAGAAAGACAGGGATCTCCTGGAGAGAGTCCAGCTGAGGGCCACAAAGATGATGAGGGGCCTGGAGCATCTCCTGTATGAGGAGAGGCTGAGAGAGCTGGGACCCTTAAGCCTGGAGAAGAGAAGACTGAGAGGGGATCTTATAAATGTCTATAAATACCTGAAGTTCGGGGGCCAAATGGTGGTGCCTGGTGACAGAACAAGGGGCAATGGGCAAAAACTGCAGCACAGAAAGTTCAAGATAAACTTAAGGAAAAACTTCTTCACTGTGAGGGTGTTGGAGCACTGGGACAGGCTGCCCAGAGAGGTTGTGGAGTCTCCGTCTCTGGAGATGTTCAAAACCCACCTGGACACTTTCCTGTGCAACCTGCTCTAGGTGAGCCTGCTTTGACAGGGGGTTGGATTAGATGATCTCCTGAGGTCCCTTCCAACCCCTAACATTCTGTGATTTTGCAAAATGTGTACCATGAAAATATCAGTGCTTAAAACATCAGCATTTATAGACTTGTGGCAAATACTTAAGTTTGTAGTCACTAAATTAACTCTAACAAAAATTAATGCTTATGGACATTCACACTATGTTATGATGTTTATAACATTCACAAGTTGTATTTATTTTACATATATTTACATTTTACTCTGAATCTAAAATAAATATGACTTGTGCTGCTTTAGTTTTTCAGTAGCTCCCAGAAACTGCAACTAGTATTGGGATGCTGCTGTGCTGGTTGCTGAAGGTGCAAGCGAACTGAGATACAAATTTAAGAGCCAGACAAACATCCAGGGGCCTTTTTTGCTTAAGTAATTATCTTTAAATGTTAATCTTAAAACAACAAAACACAACAGCCTTTGACACTAGTATTCTATTTAGGAATAGAATGATTGAACTGCGCCATGATTGTAGCATAAGATATTTTGGAATTCATTAAATAGAAAGGAAAATTGAATTCTGTAGAAAGATTTATTTCCTCCTTTACAGCAAAGTGAGTAATATCCTGTAGTAATATAATAGCCTAGTTTGAGGACACAGTTATTTTGAGATTAGATGCTTAAATGCGTACGTCAGTTAAAAGCAGATGGATGTTGAAATTAGGACCTGATACTATAGTGGTGCAAAATATGGAGGACTCTTAGGATTTGAGACTTTGTGGCATAATTCAGGAGCGGGTATTTTTCCCCTGTTTGTGGGGCATTGTTGACATGTAGAGAATAAAATGCAAGGATTGAGGTTTTCATGTTTTTTAAACTTCCTTTTGAACTCATTGTAGAGACGTCTGCCTTCATGTAACCTGGGAGAGAGCAGTGCTGGTGGCTGGGCTTTCCTGTGTATAGAGCAGCACCTTTGCTTCAATTTGATTGCCTTCTCTTGCTCAGTAATGCATGAGAGACAGAACTTCAGGATGAAGCTTGTTTTCTATTTCTTAGCAGGCAACACTGATGAGAAAGTGGGATTTTTCCCTTCGGATGGCTTTTTTTTCCCCTCACTCCTCCTTTCCAAGTCTGCTACCATTGCAGATTCCCCACTCTGTTGGAGAAAGCCATATGAAGCTGTTTTTGACTGATCAGAGAATTACTGTAGCAGGAACAAAAGACATTGATGGGAGAGAACAGTCCCAAGGGGCCTTGAGAAGAAAGAGATGGAATTCAGATTAGTAGCCTCCAAAAAAATCTTGCTGTAGAAGAGGTGAAAAATAAGACTATAAAAGAACAAAGGTAAAAAGAACATGTGAAAACACTTAGTTCTCATAATGTTACCCTTTCCCATGAGGAGGCTTTTTGAATGGCTTTCATAGTAATGTTTTTCATATGTTGACCATAGATTGGAGCAGTAAGCTTTACTTTTCCTCTAAGCCTTTAACAGAGATGATTGATTTATTAGCTTTGATAGAAGTATCGAATTACTTTCAAACTTTGAAATATATAATAAGCACCTCAGATAATTAGAAAGCCTACAACTATCTCTCTTTAAAGTGATCAATGGCATTAATTTGGTTTGGTAACCATGGCTATTTTCTCGTTCAGTGACCATATGGTATTTCTGAGTTTAGTGTGACTTCCTGTGAACAGTTTTTACAAAGTCAGCTGGGCTTTGGTGTGAAGTGCAGCAAAAATTAAACACTATGGGAAGGTGTGAAAATGTTCTTATATTAAAAGAAAGAAAGAAAAAAGAAAAGGCAGGTTCTTATTCCTCCCCCCCATCTTTATCCTCTATGGGAGAGGTGAAAAAATTGCTTTCTAGTGGGTTGGTATAGTTTTGGCTGGTTTGGTTTCCAACCTATGACTGGAACTAATGTTAGCTTTCTGCATTCAGCTCTCTGAAGAAAGATCTTGCTGTGTATCTTAATCTGTAGCATTGTTGTTTTTGTAAAAACAGACAAACACAGCATGATAAAACCATTCTTGTGCCGTCTATAGTGCAGAACTCTTGTGCTATGCAGCACAAATTCATAAAAATTACTAAATTAAGCCATAACTATTAGCAGATGGATACTGTGTTTCAGTCTTGTGTAGTCTCTCATTAATGAGCTTGACATGCAGACAAAATGGGAAGGAGATAGCTCTGGCTTTAATAGGAGGAAATGTTTCCCTTGTCTTCTGAAAATACGTTCCTGGGTGAAGTGTGCATGCTCAGCAATAATGCTTTGCTTTTTTTTTTTTTTTGTGCAGAGCCCCATTGTTTGGAAATTAAACTATTTCTATTCCTGGATTGTCCAGAATCTGTGCCCCCGCTAGAGCTTTAGTTCTTTATCTTCTGTCTTTATGTAACCAAGGTTGGTCAAGGGCTGTAAACAGCCTTAGCTTTCGACTTCCTGGTATTTCTCTATGCCATTGCCATCCTTGCGTGTGATAAGACATGCCTGTTGGAGCTGCACCAAGGAGTAAATCTCAAAGGCAGGAAGGTTTATTGCCGCAGCTGATACTGTGCTTCTGGCTTGCTTTTGAAAAGTATCACATTTATTGTTGTTCCAAGTATTTGAAGAGAGTATCGATGAGCATTGTTTCAGGTTTGAATGTTTGAGTACCTGTCTGATCAGTGAGTATGCTTTAAAAATATTTTAGATGTAAAATGGCTAACCTAAGAAATTGATTCTTTCAGTGCACATCTCTTTCAGACCTCTTTACCAATGTCATATTTAATTGTATGTGTCACACAAGAATTTTTCTATGTTTTAGTTCAGAGGAGATGCATTTGCCGCTGAGATGTGTTCGAGCTGCCTTTTGTGAAGTGCTTGTCTCTGATTAAATATTTATACACAGGATGGAGCATCAGTAGTGAGATTTGAGAAGACACATTTTGTAAACACAAAGTCCATTCTACCTGGAATGTGAGTGGAATGATACAGCTCAGATTACACTTGTGCTTCAGGGTAGTGCTGGAATTAAAAGTGGGGGGTTTTGGGGTTTGGTTTGTTGGGTTGGTTTTTGGTTTGGGTTTTTTTTGTTGTTTGGTTGGGGGTTTTTTGGCAAGGCCTCATTTGTGATCTTCTGAGTTTTGCGCTTCCCTATTAGTTGTAAGACATGGTGACTGCTTGATACCTATAGACATGGACTGAAGATGCTTCTAGACTTGGTGTGAACTTAAAAGAGTTTCTTAGGAATTTTCTCCCCTTTCTGTCTGCTTGAAAGTATTTGCTGTGCTCAGCAATACAGCTGATAGGATCCATTTCTAAAGATAAAATTATTTAATATTGTAACGCCCTTGTTGGGCAGCAGTTCTTGAATAAAAACTACGTGATGTGGAGATATCTTTGGGTGGGAGGAAGGAAAAGGGGGATTTTGAGAACTAAGTAATTAATTAAAGATTGCTGCAGTTATGATGTTTTGGGCTTAGAAAATTACAGAGTACTATGCCACATAGTTTGAATATATAAGTAAGTTAAAATACTTTCTTTAATACGTATGCTGTTCAAAATAATTATATAAAGCTGAAGGGGAATTTTTGCCTCTTGGAATAAACTTTGCCCTAGTCTTAAACATATGTTCTCACTTATTGTTGATAGCTTCTTTTAATATCATAAAAACTACAGCTGGTATTGCAAGAATTCAGTAATTTAATCTTAACCCTTTGAAGTTAAATCATGTGAAATGTATGTCATGCTGATACCTTTATAAAAACATACTGGAATTAAAACCAAAATCATTATTAAAACTGAAAATAAGATCATCAATACAGTTTAGAACTCCTGTGACAGTGAAGTCTAAAATCCCGAGTAGTCCTAGAAATTTTTTGGGCCTGAATTAGTCATAATGCATTTTCTTTTACAGTGAAACTTTACAAAATGACAAAGCAAGATTTGTATCAGGGGTTTTGGAGTAGAGTATTTGTAAATGTATCATTGTGTAATAATGTTTATACATTCAGACAGCTGAAGTAAGTAATGTTATGATTGACTGTTAACTATAACTAGCTTTTTCGATGTGCAACTGCTGAACTGTCGCATCAGTAAACTGTTTTTCTCTGCTTAATCTGCTGTCGAGCAAAGCCAGCTTAAGATCTGCTGCAAACTCAGTACTTTGGCAATTTGCTCTCTGTTAAAAAATGGTAGAGATGGCATTAGTGGGAAAACAATTACTTGCTTTGTGAGTAGTGCTGTTGAGTTATGACTAAGTATATTGATTTGCCTGGCCAACACAAACTCCAGACAGATTTTTTTTTTTTTCCATGGCCTTTCCAGGAGAGGGTCACATGGCTGTTTGTTATTGCCTTGGATATGGTTGAGTTCTACAAACCAAACGGCTTTCTGGGGGAACTGAGAGGTTTTAAAATTATTTCTTTGCAAATAGATTTCGATCGTTAATGTGTGGCAGTGGATGGATTGGGGAGGGCTTGTCCCTCTCTTCTTAGCTTTTCAGAATTTGTTACTTTGCAAAGCTCTAACTTTTCTTTTTCATGGCTCTACCAATAACATATACAATAAAGAGGTTATTGACTTTCAGAAATATATGAATTTCTAATATTTTTTTATTCTCTAGGCAGGAGAAACTAGCATATCTTTGCTTTTACTAAACTTGTTTTTGTTTTTTTCTTTAAACTGGCATCTTTTCCTCTAACCCCCAAGGGTGATTTGAATATACCATTTAGATTTCCTTGCTGCATTTAGAACTTAGGCTGCTAAATCTGTAGAACCCAGAAACTGAAGCTGTAATAATGAGATAAGGAGACACCGAGGCTTCTTCCCACTTTTGAGGTCTAACAGTAATTAACAGAGCTCCCTCTTGTCTACCCTACCTTTCAGGATTGCTCTGCCTGTTTCAGGGAAGGGTCCAGTCATCACTGCCTTGGTGTCAGAAGTCCCCAGTTAAAATTTAGTTAACTGGTAGTAGTGGGTCCAAATGATATCCCAAAATGATTATACTGCTTTGCCCTTCAAGGCTAAATGCCAGCTCTTTTGTCAGCCCTCTTAAGAGAATGCTGTGTGGTATTTTGTGTGCCTTTACTGGAAATGTGTGTTCCTATTTGTGTTACAGATTTTCTGTGTTGTACTGCAGCTCTAAGCAGAATGACTGGGACAGAGTAGAAAACAAATACAGTAAGTGGAAAGATGGAACAAAGGAAATATTTTGGTAGTTCTTAATAAGATGTAGTTATCTCTTCTGAGTAGTCTTCCATGATTTACTATTTAGTGTAACAAGATATGGGCCAAAACAAGCACTTGTGGTTATTGCATGGAGAAGGGCGGGTGGGGGTGGTGGGAACTGATGCAGCAATTTTGTTCCACTGCTTGAGTTGTTGTTTGGTTTTGGGTTTTTTTCTCATAGTTACCTTCTTTTGGTGAATTTAGGCTTCCTGAGGGTCTATCTGTGATGAACAATATCCAGTCATTTTAGTTATAGATGTGGCTGCCACGTGCAGCAGCTCTGCTCTTACTGGGCATAATGTTCTGGGTTGGGATGACCGCGTTTGTTGGGAAATATGAATTGGAACTTCCTACTACAGCATGCAAGCCCAGTAACGTGGTCTTGCTTTCTGTTTGTGTTCATAACATAGTACTGTACAATTTGCTAATCCAGCAGAAAACCATTGGCTTAGGTTAGCTTTCTGGGTAGCATGTCGAATGAGCTCAACGCATGGTCAGATGTACACCAGTGTGATTGGTACAGCTCAACTAGAACAGGAGGGAAGAGACCTCATTTAGCACTAATGAGGTATTTAGTGATCAGTTAGTTCATTTTCATCTGTGATGTAAGACTTTGTTTTCCCTGTTTACCCAACTGGACTGTTAATAACCTAAATGTGAGATGCTGCTGGGTGTTTATTAAATTAGGGTGCAGGAAACTAACAAAAGAGCTGAGTGGTGAAAATATTCTAAGAAATCTATTGAGTGCAGCCTTTTTGGAAAAGATTTGGATGAATCTTTTTTCAGAGAAATATTTAAAATTTCTGGTTTCATACTTTCATTACAATATGGATTTCTTTCTATAGATTTGGTTGGACGCACATATTGGCTGAGAGTTCTGATGCTGAGACCAAGTTATGTAAAACAATTTTTGAATAAAGATTAAAAGGTAAATATAGTTAAAGAATAGAAATGCATGGTACAAAGGCATTGTACTGTACAACATGTATAAGTAAGCTGTTTATCTTAGTGTGTTCCTGTCTCTGGAGAGGTCTTTCTACAGAGGTTTTTCTGTATCTGTTCAGACATGTTTGATACGAAGGGCATCCACTTATGCTTACTACAATTAAGATAGTGTACTTATAGAACAGCTTATACGATGATAAGGAGAATAAGGGTCGGCCTGCTATTGAGTAAAGAAATGTAACATGATGCTGAGAAAACTTTTAGTTCAGTGAGCTTGTTGCTTCAGATTTATCTTTAAATGCAGCATAAGCTGCAATTATACCTGACCCCAGAAACGTAAGTGCAGGAACTTTCTTTAGATAAGGAAAATAATGAAGAACACTTATAAAAGTGCTAATTTGAAAAGCAGGTGAAATTCAGACAAGGTTATTTTGTTTCACTTGGTTCCTGGTCTCAGAACCATTATCAATTTCCATGTAGACAAAGGTCTTTAAAGAGGGGGAGAAGCCAAGCCAATACCTGTATCTAAGAGGGGCAAGTGGAGAAGAACCACTACAGAACTGAAGACCACTTGCAAAAACATTGCAACAGACATGAACTATTTGGTAAGCTCTTCAAGGAAAAAGTACAAAGGTGTTAAACATAAACATGGATTTTCTCAAAATTAAGGAGCAGTCAAATCTCTGTTCATGACATGGTATCCAGTCTTGCTTGGGAGGAACAAATATATTCTTACTTTAACGAGCTAATAATATAATGATTTTGTCCATATGAAAAGCAAGGAAATGTTTCTCTAAATACTGTAAAGTTGGTGAAAAACCTTAAATAGTTTTGTGGATCCCTGTCAGAACAGAGGATGTCTAGACTGAGTGGTCTCTGTAGGGTTCTGTCACTAATTTTGACTTAAGTGAAACATTAAGGCTATGCAATATTAGCAGCAGATGGTACCAAGCCAGGAATTGCCGCAAGTGCGTTGGAAAACATGGTTAGGGTTGAGAATTATGTGAAGAAAGAGGAGTAGTCATCTGGGGAAGAAAATGCCTTTTGGATAAGGGCAATACTCAAGATCCTCCATTAACTGATCATTTCTATACAAGTAGACAATGGAGGAGTAGAATGAGTTTTGCACAAAGGGTCTGGGCATGTTGCAAACAAATCGGATATACTGTGATACTTAAGCAGGATAACTTTCCATAAATCATGTGACAGTCCTTCATTTTAGACTTAGGCATTTCACCTCAGGAAAAGCTCCAATACTTTGAGAAAGTATAGAGGAAAGTAAAGAGAACAAAGTCTTGAAAATGTAATTATTTTATTCACAGAAAGATTTATAACTATTTCCCTTAAAGAACAGAAGACTACAGGGGGAAGGAAGGGTTGTCTCTAGGTGAGATACAAGAAGAGAGGTTTCACTCTAGCCACACTGACGACAGAACCATTGGTAATGTGCTTAAACTGCAACCAAGATAGTATAAATGAACATAAAAAAAATAGTGAACCACTGGAGCAGATTGCTTTGGAGGACTGTGGTATTTCCATTTTTAGAGTGCCTTGTGAGGCACAGATTAACTCTGTCTAGACTGTGCATTTCTTCTCCAGTTCTGAGAGGGTGTATTAGATGATTTATTGAGCTCCTTTCCAACCATTATTTTATAATATTAGAAAATCCTAGAAGGGTTTTTAGAAAGCAGGGGCATACAAATTAAAAAGGTATTAAAGTGGTTAATAGCATTGGGCCCATGTTAATCACTTTCTCATTTTGTGCTAATGGGTCTTGCTATCAAAATCGCACATCTGTACTCCCTCATTTCCACTACCTGCTCTTCAAAGAAACATAATATTGCATTGGGAGAGAGGGGGGAAATACTTGTATATATCTTCTGGCTCACTTCCATTTCATGACTGTAAGTATCTTCTGATTTAAACACTAAGTGTATACTGTTGGCTACAAACTTCCAGAATCATCTTTCCTCCCCAGCTTCATATAAAATTGCTTTGAATACAAGGGAGAAATTAGAGTCTTCAAACCCCGTGATAAGTTTAATATCAGATCTGAGCCTTTAGACTGCTTTGCTCATTACTCCGGATTAGAATTAAGATATAAAATAAAAGATTCCCTCATTAGCTGATACCAGCCTTTATCTTCCGTGCCCTTTTTCCTAAAACTGGCAATTAAGATGCATGAATAAGAGGCAGTGTGGTCTGGTAGCAGGAACTTGGGCCTGCGAGACAGAACTGTCAGCATCTTAATCTTAGATATGATGTTGAATTATGATTTGCTGAAGGGCATGTTTAATTCTTGGCCCTGTTTTCCACACGCAGAACATAATGATGTAAGGATTAATTTTTGTCTGTAGCTACAGAGATGAAAACTCAGACATGTATCTCTTTCTGCATTAAAAGTTAGTATGTAAGCCAAAGGTTTTCTTTCATTCATGGATTCTTAGGTTGTGTTTGACTTATTCAGCTATAGTATCTTCAGGTTAAAGAACAAACATTTAAAATTTTGGTAGGTTAAAAATACGTATCACAGTAGAATTTACTGTGTTTCCCCTAGTTTTGTATATGGAAAATGCAGCCTTTTATTTTCTTCCTTTGCTTTTTTCTTTCATGCTACTGTTGAAGATAGCTCCTTTCTCAAAGATTTCAGGTTTATGGCATAGTTGTTTGTCTCTTTTCATAATTTATAAGGGTACAGAAAGCTTGCAGAATTTTAATTTTATTGGCATCCCAGTTCTGTTTACTACCTAGCTTTTCAAAGTGAGGAGACTGCATCGGTATAAACTGCTTAGCGTTGTGGCAGCAATACAGCTATCCTGTGGATTTCTTCTTAAATTTAAGTTCCCTAGGAGGCTGGGGGCCATGCTAGTATGATGTCATTCTGGTTTGACACACCAGCAGTGTTGAAGAGCGAGAGGATGTGTGGGGTCTTTGGGCGATGAAGTGCCTTTTTTAGAACAGGTAGCATCAGACTGAAATCCCTGCGGGCTTCTTTCTGCAGGTGTGGGTTTTAAGGTAGGCCTCCGCTGACGCTTACATTTAAATTTACTATTACAGTGTCACCCTACAGGGTTTATAGTTCCTTCAGTGAATTCTTTGTGAAAGAACTGGCATCAGTTTTTAAAAGGTTGTGTTGAGTTCTGGTTTCCACAGCACAAGTTTCCATGGATATGTCAGGTTCTCTGTGTTTATTTACAGGGGAATGAGGTAGAGAAGTCTCATGCTAGCTGTTTTCAAATGAATGTTCTGCATCCGAATGATGCTGTTCTCCTTGGGAGTTAACTGTCCAGTGAACATAAATTCTACTCTCTGCTTTGAAAATGGATTAAGTTCACTTTGGAATTAGTCAATGCAGAAATGTCCATGTGTGTATCTTTCCTTTGCTCCAGCTTGTCAGCTGTTCAGGTTCCCTTTTTCCCTCTGCAGTAAAATGAGCCTGCTCATTTTGTGGGCCATGCATTATTTTGGAGTCCAGTCAATCGGCATTTAAATAGGCAGACAATGTTCATGCATTATTGCATTGCCCAGGAACTGAGGAATGCAGCGTTACCACTGCAAAACCTGCTGTATTTCGTGCACCTTCATGAAGCAAGAAAAGGTCCTAGACTTCCTGTGATCTGGGAAAAGGGAATGGTGAATTTTGTCTGGTATAATAAGGAAATTAGACCATAAAATTCCTGCATGCATGCATACATCAAATGCCCAGGAGAGGCTACTTACATAATACAACACTTGAAGTATGTTTCTGGTCAGTTCTCTGCCTTCTAAACCATTTACTTTGCTCCTTCCTAACTACTCATTACTTTTCTCCCCTCCTAAAATAAGGATCACAAAGATGAATGTGTTTGTCACCCTTCAAATTTTGATTCACAAATACTGACTGCTAAATTTCAAGCCCATGCAAACTACCTGCACGGCACATCAAACTCTGCTAAGTAACCACTAGAAAAAGTATACAATTAAATCACAAGTTAAAGATTAACTTGCTCCTTTCTCAGGTCACACGGGAAGAGGGATGGGCGAGCACATTTGAAAGCTGAAGAAAATGCTCCCTGTCTTTGTTATAGAGAAGGTACAGGTAGGCTACATACTGCTCGTGTCTCATTCTAAGTGTGCAGTCCTTAGGGAGAAGGTGAACAACTGCAGGGCACGTGGTTAGTTTTTTGATCAAATAAGCCAAAAGTCAAGAGGCGAGGTGGTGGAAAAGAGTGAAAAGGTGAATATCCTCATGTGGAAAGTGAAAAATGAGTAAGGAAGAAAAATGCATATTAAAGAAGCAGCTCTGTAGAAGATAGATGATCACTTTTAATGGGGCAAAAGAAACAATTAGCAGCAGTTTTCTTGGTGAATTTGAGCCTTATGTATGTACTGAGATAAAATGAATTCTGGAACTCCACAGCCACAATGGCTCTGTCCCTTTCTGCTTCAAACTGAAAGGCAGGTTTCTTGAGCAGAGGAAAAGCCTGGGTATGATCTTCTGTCTGCGTAGCACAGTGTACCAGTCGCTTCCCATGCTCTGCTGTCAACCTTGTTTTAAAGTTCTCTCACATGTAAAGCTTATTAAAGGTATTTTGACAAAAGAGTAATAGCCTTATACCTTGTCTGTTCCACAAACCTGAAATGTCTCTACAAAGGAGTGTCTTGTGTATTTTAAAATGTGTAAATAAAATACCCTCAGTGTGCTAATTTTAGTGTGGTACACCTGAGCTGAGTTCCCAAATGGAAGTAACAAGATGTTCTATGGGTTTCATATCCATAGTGATAGCCAGAGAGGTGTCTTTGTGAAGTGGTGGGTACAGAGATAGATGTGTTATAAACTATGTCTGTTATTAGAAGAGCTCTTTCATTGCTTTTATAGATGTAGCGCAGAATCTACCAAGTGATTAATGCAAGATAAATACCGCTTAGCAGCTACCACCACTCATCTTCATTTTACCTTCAGAATCTGAAACACGCATTCTGTACTTTCTACACCTGTTTGGAGATACAGTTTAATTGGGTCCTTCCTTGTAGCCAAACATCCAGTCATGAGTGTGTGTCAGGGAGGGAACCTTTATCTCACAGAAGAGTGAGGCAAGCTGTAGTCTAGTTTTCTTCAACACAAATTCAACTTCTTTAGGAAGAAAGTGGGCATGGATTTGGAGAAGCTAGTATCACATGTCTAAGATTAAATGAAGTTGTGACAATAGTCTCTGGAATCACTGAGGAACAGATTTCTAACTTTGTGTTTTGAAGCTGGATACAGTGTGACTCCCCTTGCTGGCTCTGTTATAGCCCATATACCAGAAATGTGCAAAGTCAGCAGGATGTTCTTGGGGACGAATGCCTTTTCCTGTCTGTGCTTACTTACTTCATTATATTGGGTGTTGTCTTAACCGTCCCGAACTGTCTCTGCTGGCAATCACCAGTGACCAAGTGCTCTTGGGTTAGTCTGCTTTTAAGGCAATTCAAGACTACTTTCCAAGTAGATTTCTAGGTAAAAGCCACCTTGTATTTTTTCCTAATCATCCTACATGTCTGTTTTCCATACTTGGAAATTGTGCTGCGGACAGAAAAGCCACTTGGGCTACTGACAGGGGAAGAAAACCCGAAGTGCTATATACATCTGCTGCATGATCTCATTTTCCATCAGTCCTCTTGGCCTGACCCAGCAGCTAGCTTCCAAAACTGATGCTACCAGCCATCCAGATCCTGAATATTCATGGAGCAATCTCTATTAAATGTTTTATGATTAACCCTTCACACACAATGAGAAAATGCCGCAGATGCAGAGTGTTAGGGGAAGAAGAAAAATGAGATACTACACTTGGAATGTTGTTCTTGTATTCCAAAAAGCATCACTACTCCCATGAGTGTGTTGATATGAAGGAAGCTGAGCCATGACCTTGTTCTTAAGCTATACTTGCCTCCAGGTCACTGTTCTGGAACAGCTTGTGATATGAGGTATGTTCTGAACTAAGTAACCAAGTAGATGAAGCATTCAAGTGAGAATGTTTAATCTGTGGAGATCACAAGGGAAGACTTTCCTCACAGTGTGTTCATGTGTCTCATGCAAGAAATTGAAGCTTCTTCTATGAGCCATAAAATCAGTCTTAATATTCTGAGGGGGATTGGACTAGATGATCTTTCGAGGTCCCTTCCAATCCCCAACATTCTGTGATTCTGTGATTCTGAATTTGAGATTCAATTCTTCAGTGTTGTTGTTTCTCCATAATCTGCTTTTGTTGAGATTATTTTGCTATGAGAGAGGGATGAATGTGTATTACTGTTTAGTAGATTCACTTTTGAGAAGTTTGTGCCAAACCATAGGCTAGGTTTAAAACCTAAAATTCCCCTTGTGTGCAGATGGGATGTGGGAGTCTCCCGAGAGATCATGATTTGCATTTCTGTGCTGCTTTGTGCAAACAGTACTTGATAGGGGGAACTTCTCTCCAACTGTGTTGTTGCAGAGATTTGTTATTCTTAATCTCTGGCGTATTGCTTGTTTGATCCACATGCTCTTTATTAATCTCTTGTGCTGAATTCCTGAGATAAAATAGGTAAGTATGCTCAGTTTAATAAATGAAGGAATTCTTGTGTCTGTTTGAAATTTCAGAAGAGGATGTCTTTGCTGGCTAGAGCTATGTATGTGACTGTTGTGTAAGGCTGCCAGGTTGGAAGAAAATTCATACTGAGAAGGTATTTTTATAGTCAGTTTCTTGAAGGGTGTGGTTGACTTCATAGTGCTCAGTCTTTTCTCATATAGTTATTTCTCTTAAGTTGATAAAAGTTATGTCTTGATTCTCAAAGTTGTGAAGAGGAGGTGTGTGGATTTACAAAAGAAAGAGGAATAAGAATTTACTCTTACCATACTTTTTCATTCACATTTAAATAGCTGAACTACTTAATCATGCTGGCTGTTGCTTTTAGAGATAGTTTAGCTGAAACTTTGAGAAAGAATTCATTGCTTCTGATGCTCTTAATGTGATGTCCATCATCTATAAATCTCAGTCTTGACCAAGGCAGAGACCTAAGGTCTTGGTTGCCTTTTATGTTGTGGTGTTGGGGTTTGATTCATTTTTGTTTGTTTGTTTGTTTGTTTGTTTGGGGGGGGAGGGGAGGGTTTGATTTGTTTTTGTTTGGTTGTTTTTGTTTTGGTTTTGGGGGGTTTTTTTTGGTGAAGCATAAGTGTAGTAGTCTAAAGTACCGGTTTTCCTATGTTAGTCCTTTCTCTTCCTTTTGGGATTAACAGAAAAGCATTTATCAGCTCTTTATCATTAGAATTCTATCTTCTAATTTCTGTAAAAGGAACCTATTAAATACACAGAATTAACTGAATTATTGTAAGCGTGTGATGTTTTTGTGAAACTCTGAAATAAGTGTACAAAAAGTTACTCTTTTTGCTGTCTTGGTGTGCTAGAAAGCAGGATTCTACACAGGGAGAGTTCTACATACCTTTGAAAAGCATGGCAAGAATGTCAGTGCTCATAAGTAAACTTTGCAGTTTCAAATACAATGGTTATGTGTTTAGAACTGATGTTATAAAGCCTCCTTCCTGGGTGATCAATGGTCTGTAACCTTTAATTTCTTGCTATATATCAGTGTTTACATATTTTAGGGAATAAATTATTTTTAAAATTTAATTTGAAATTTAAAATAAATTAAAATATCAGCTTTTCTTTTTGGGTGGGAATTTGTGCTCTTGGTATCTCCTCTTGAGCCAGTTATTTGCTCCATTTTATACATTCCTGGCTAAATAGCATGGATACACATGTTAGGGATGAGTACTGGGAAGTCTCTAATGGGGACTTGTTAAGCAGGTACAACTCTGGAAGTGCACAGACGGCTCGCTCACTCTCCTGTCCTAGGAACAGTTGTTACACACAGACACTGGCATTCTTGCAGACAAAGAAAGTTAACTTTTGAGTTATAATAGTCTTGAAGAGAATGCTGTGAAATGCAAATGTACGTTATTGGAGTGTTGTATGAATTATAATGACTCAATATAGCAAAATACTTTGGCTTGCCTCAATCCTACATAGCTGTTGTTAAACTTTATTTCTTTTCCCTGATATTTTAGACTTTTTAGCAGCTGTCATTAATTGTGTGGTTGAACAGTTTGAACATTAGTTGGAAACAGGTGGTGCATGCTCTAAATATCTTGAGACACAGATGATGGTCAACAATGTTGTCCTTGACAGTGTAGATATTTGTGTCAGCCTATGCTGATTTTGTTTTAGCAGAACTTGGATATTTTCTTTGCTGTGGAGAAGTATGTACAAAGTGTTCTACAATGAATTTAGGGCTAAAACGTTGCTGAAACATCAGTGCATTATAGATTGCTAAGCCTGTACAAAACCAGCATAGAATTTACTGGCTTAATTGTAGAGGGTATGGATTAAACCAGCAGCAGAATGTCATGACTCTGAGCTGAAAGACAGCTTTGTGTGAAGCATTTCATTTAGTATTCTGCAGTTCCCACCCAGAATATTCCTATGTTTGCTGAATGTGGCATGTGTATTAACTTAGGGATACACTTGCATAAGACAGTGGAATCTTTTACAAGCAGACACTTGAGGAAGGCTTAAACTTCGGGCAGGGTCTGTTATTGTGTACCTTACTTGGACAGTGAAGCATCCCGTTTGCAACGGCTTATCCTGGAGCGTGGCATTAGTTTTACATCTTAAATCTGTTTGCAAATTGAACCTTGGAAACTTGCAGCTGAAAGTGCATGGTTTTGGGTGCACTGTAATTGAAGACTTTAGAGAAGAAGAATCAAATCGAGGCAATTAATTTGGCCTCCTTAATTAAATCTGTGGCTGAAACACTCTTATAATTAAATCTTTTTAAAGTATTATCCGTATCTCTGTACAATGTTGTACTGGCTAATCTATTCAGTTGGGTAAATGAGGGTTGATTCAGACTGTTCTCTTAAGCAAAGTCCCTAGACCATTAAGCTAGCTAAAATAAATTTAGACATTTGGCTTTCATTAGTGTTGTAACTGAAACAAAAACACTTTAATGACTGATCCCAGAGTATTTTGAAGTTTGTGCAACTTTGCTAGGAAGGTATTTAAACTGTAGTATCAGTTGCAAGTTGGCCATAGGCCAGCTTTTCAAAGCTGTTTCAAAGCAAGATGTTGGGTTTCCAGAGTGTTATGAAACAGGAAGACTTTGAGAGGGGAGAAGCAGGGGAAGGTACTTATGAGAAAATTAAACTTGCTCTGGTGAAATTAAATTATCTGCTAAAAGGAGACAGTGAGATATTCATGCTGCACTACACGTTGCTGCTTTGTTACAGACCTGTTTCAGTTATTTGAGAAGAGATACAATTTTGAGCTTTATTATTTTTATTAGTAAAGAATCAACTACCTGAGGAATCAGTGTGCTTTTTTAGATGGGTTTTCAGTATCTTACAGTTGCACAGAATGAGATCCTGCTTCTAAGGGAAGGAACTTATACGTTGCTTACAAGATCTGATTTTAAAATACTTTTGGGGAAAATATTTCAGTTGGTCTTGGGAAAGGATGTCAATAAATTCTGATAAAAATTAGTGTGTGGACTTGGTCTTTGACAAATAAAAATGTAAACTCTGTAGTTTTACACTGATGGGAGAAGCTGGAGACTGTAAGATGAGGATTGCTTATTCTGTATCATGTTGTAGTCACAATAATGTCTCATGAAAAACCTGCTAAAGTTGTTGAAACATTCTGTGTGGTCATGGGAGCCTCGGGGAACCAGGGACTGGATATCCAGGGCTTCATTGTGTCTGAACTGGATTCTTGTGCTTGCTACTTGGCCTGGGTACACAGAGTGCCAATAGTGGTGGTCACCAGAGTTATCTTCAGTGTCTCTTTTTTTTTTTTTCTTGTAGGTGATTTGGGTTTAAATAATAATTTTTTTTTTCTTTTAAAAAAAGACTAGATTACTTCATTTAGACTATTAGAAATTGATAGTGATTTGAGCTAGGGCAAACTAGTGCTTCTAGCAAAAAAAAAAAAAAATCCTGCTCAGATGGAATTACTGAATTGTCTGTCTGAATAGGTGTGGGTTTTTATGGATTCATCTGCACAGTGCAACCTTAGTGAAGTGATTGAGCTTTAATTGACAAAAACAAAGTGTTCAGCAGAAATCCATCTGTCATAAGCAAGAAGCAGTGATCTGAGAGTGGCTGAAAGCTTCTGAGAGTTTCATCCTGATTTTGCAATTGATATGTTTGTACTTGATTTTATATATTCACCTTTTAGGAGTAATGTTCTTATGTAGAAAGTGTACAGCCAAGCTGAGCTTAAGTAAATTATTGTTGTATCTTTTGCAACTATTAGGTTTTTGTGTGTCTCTTATATTATTCAATTTACAGTATCTCATGTGCAATATATACTTTTTTTCACTGACTTTCTAAGGATTCTGTAACTTCCTTTAGTAAGTTTTGAACAGGAATATAGCATTTTGCAATGTAAATTTTACCCAAAGTAGTAAAGTGGTCTTTTTAGGAGAGCATGTTCAGTGTATGTCATGGAAGTTTTACTTGAATGCCTGAATTAGTTTTTTACAAATGGGAAATACACAAAGTTGCTGCTCTTTCAGGAAGACTCTGAAAGGCATTATGTCTTTCCTGTTTTCCCATATTCTGTCTCTGGGATGTTTCTTTTGTGATTTCACTAGTGGGATATTCTAGCTGAATTGTTCTGTCTGCTAAAGCTTATAAGGAATATAAGGCTCATTTCTCACGTGTGCAGGTGCTGAAAACATTGTTTACTTGCACCTTCATATTCTGTAAATGGAAATAATGTAAGAGATGCAAATGCATGTTTACTTTGGTACCTTTAGCTACAGGTTAGAAATCCACTGCTGTATTCACATGTATTTAAGTTCTTTTTGCTAGGCCATATAATAGTTATCTGACCACAGGATTGTAATAGAGAGAAAGATTTTTGCTGTCTTCTATGTTTAAACTGAAGATATGTTGCTTGAGCTGAAGATTTTTGGTAGAACTAGTTGTATGTTGCTCAACACATGAGAAGAATTTGCGTACTAAAGGATTGCATAGTTTGTCATAATTTAGTATAAGGAAGAGAACTTCATTTTGCGATCATGAAATGCTAGAAACTCATATATAATTGATACTGTGCTTTGAAACTACTGCAACTAGGTTTCTTTTTTTATCTCTTCCGCCATTCTAATAGTCATTAGAGGTTTTTGAAAAAGTATTGCTTTTAAATGATTAATTTTAGAACTTAATTTCTTGAGAATATTTAGTTGAGATTTAGTACTGTTTAGTAGCACCATAATCTTGATGCTGAAAGTAAATCTTAACTTGGTGCTGGTACTTACATGAGAAGAAACATCAGATCTAGCCTAGGGCATGAAGAGGCTTATTAATAAGGGGAGAGTTGTCCAGTACCCCTTTGCTGTACCAATTTATTCACTACTTTGTTTTAATATTCTGGTAGTTTGAGTAAAGATGAGAAAGATATGGCAGAGGACGGAGCATTAATAGTAGTGAGCAGGCTGAAAGAAGTTAAATCCTTATTTGAACAAGGCCTGTCAGAATGCTGGGTGTATATAGGAGGAATGATGCTCTTAACAAGCACAGAGGAACAGAATAAGCAGGAAGAAAGAGCACTATTAAAAAGCTGGAGAAAAAACAAATTTAGGAGGAATGAAGAAAGTACGTGGGGTGTCTCAGGAGAAGTAGCAACAGAAGATAAGATTTGTCCTTAATAGAGAGAGGCATTTAAGGAATACAGAAATGGCAGCATTGAATCTGAATTATAATCTGGCTACTTACTGTGTCATCTCTGGTGTCAGCTCCTGCCAGAAGATTCAGGGTCTGTGGAAAGCGCTGTGATAGTAGTTGGGAGGATCTGTTTGCTGGGGCAAACAGAATACTAAAGGATTGCATAGTTTGTCATAATTTAGTATAAGGAAGAGAACTTCATTTTGCGATCATGAAATGCTAGAAACTCATATATAATTGATACTGTGCTTTGAAACTACTGCAACTAGGTTTCTTTTTTTATCTCTTCCGCCATTCTAATAGTCATTAGAGGTTTTTGAAAAAGTATTGCTTTTAAATGATTAATTTTAGAACTTAATTTCTTGAGAATATTTAGTTGAGATTTAGTACTGTTTAGTAGCACCATAATCTTGATGCTGAAAGTAAATCTTAACTTGGTGCTGGTACTTACATGAGAAGAAACATCAGATCTAGCCTAGGGCATGAAGAGGCTTATTAATAAGGGGAGAGTTGTCCAGTACCCCTTTGCTGTACCAATTTATTCACTACTTTGTTTTAATATTCTGGTAGTTTGAGTAAAGATGAGAAAGATATGGCAGAGGACGGAGCATTAATAGTAGTGAGCAGGCTGAAAGAAGTTAAATCCTTATTTGAACAAGGCCTGTCAGAATGCTGGGTGTATATAGGAGGAATGATGCTCTTAACAAGCACAGAGGAACAGAATAAGCAGGAAGAAAGAGCACTATTAAAAAGCTGGAGAAAAAACAAATTTAGGAGGAATGAAGAAAGTACGTGGGGTGTCTCAGGAGAAGCAACAGAAAATAAGATCTGTCCTTAATAGAGAGAAGCATTTAAGGAATACAAAAATGGCAGCATTGAATCTGAATTATAATCTGGCTACTTACTGTGTCATCTCTGGTGTCAGCTCCTGCCAGAAGATTCAGGGTCTGTGGAAAGCGCTGTGGTAGTAGTTGGGAGGATCTGTTTGCTGGGGCAAACAGAATACTAAAGGATTGCATAGTTTGTCATAATTTAGTATAAGGAATTTTGTGATCATGAAATGCTGGAAACTCGAATATAATTGATACTGTGCTTTGAAACTACTTCAGCTAGGTTTCTTTTTTATCTCCTTTTTTAATCTCCTTTATCTCCTTTTTTTATCAGCCTTGGCTTAATGGTTTAGGAGGGAGCTCGTTGTGGGTAAGTGTAGCTGTTTAAATGGTTAAGGACCTGGTCAGTGCTAGTCATCCAGGCTCCCTTCAGAACAAATGAAGAGACTCACACCTTTAAAATATCATTTTCAAAGACAGCATTAAGACAGGTGTTTCAGCAGGCAGTTAAATGCTTTGTGTCTGGGGGTGAAGTTGCATACCACAGCTAAGCCAGTGCAATAGCCGTGTCTCTGCACCAGCTCTGGCGTGGGTCAGGTCCACCTTTGAGTCAGCTCAGCTTGCCAACTGGGGAGAAATATAACCTAGTGGTATGAGATAATGGGCGAGAATGCTTTCCTGTGATCTTTGGGCAGCTCAATCCAGGGGCTGAAGAGCATCAGGGCTGGTGGGGCAGGGCTGGAACCATATTGTGAGGAATCTTGCTACCTTAGAGGGGGTGAAATTATTTGTTATGGTTTGAGCCAGAAATGTGAAAAGCTTAACATCTTAAACATCAGACTTTTTTCTCTTCCAATAGTCTTTCCATTGCTATTAATAGTATAAGCAGCTAAATGTTCTCATCAGCCATAAAAATTAGCAGTGTGCTAAATCTTACTGTATCCCATGTTTAGCATCATGTAGCAGTGTATTCTAAAGGCTGATTGATTTCAAAGCTATAAAGGTGCCAAATTTAGATTTTTATTGAGTGTTCTCTTGTCATAAGCAGACAACTTGTTTTACCTCTGTTGTATTTCTCTCCACTGTTAAGCTGCCACTGGGAACAATATTCTTTCTAGTGAGACTTACAAGCATGGAGCTCCAGTGAGAGCAGCAACATCTGGCTGTAATAAGGCTTTTCTCTTTCTCCTGCTTTGTGATTTCCGCATGCCAAATGCTTGGTGGCTTCATCCAGCTGCATCTTGCTCATAGAACATGACGCGTGGGCAAGAAAATGATGGTGCTCTATGCAAACGCATGAGATGCGAGCAGCTGAGGGGGAAACAGTGCAAGGTGGGAATATCACATGCAAGTTGCATGGATGTGAGAGACTTCCTAACTCTTTGAAACAATCAGGACAGAAATTCACAATTCTGGCTGACTTCTCCGTGCAGTTATTCTCTGTATAGTTTTTATTACGGTGCACTCTTTTTCTTTTCAAGGTAAATAACTTCTGTAACTTCCTTTTGCTGTAGATGGGGTTCTTTTTGCCTTCACCTCTGGGAAAGTATTATAGTCAGATGGCAAGAGTGTTGTTTTACTAGGTAGAGTTAGGATGGACATTAGATGGAAAATCTATGATTGGAAATCAGTTTCTTGATGCTGGCAGAGAAGAATAAAAGCAAGGGCTTAGAGAAAGGTGCTGCAACACTGACAAGAACTTTCCTTTGAGAGAGGGATGTGAGGAATCAATCAAGAACAATGATGAAGTCTCAGGTGGCAGTTGCATTAAAGATGCATTTTACCAGTATAGTAATTGACTGTCTAAATAAGATCTGTTCAAATAAGCCATTAGTATCTCTAAACAACTGGGAGCAGGAGTTGAACGAATTAGATTTAAAAGGCAATTAAACAAATGAGGATTCTTCTTACTGAATCTTCTAATTATTTTCATTATTTTTCCTTTAATGATTTTCATATCTAATCACGTAATGACTCTGTTACAAAGCAGGTAGAACAATTAAATGAGTTAAAATATAGTGCAAACATGAGTGCCTCCTATGCTGCAGAGGTGAAAACTTAATGAATGTCCTTGCACCTTGGTGAGAGAGATGGAAGTTGGGTAGAAGCTGTGGAGGATGAGGTCCTGCGGTAGGGGAGGGTGTGCCTTTCAGGTTGTATCAAGTCTGACTTGAGCCTTGATATGTCCTTGAAGCAAAATAGTTTCCATGCGATTCATGGATTTGTTGAGTTGGGGTTTTTTCCCATCTGTTTGCTTCGTTGCTTGGATAAGTAATGGAGTGATCTGGAGGTGACTGTGGGAACATTTACTTGAAATTTAGAATTAAGCCTCCTTTCATTTGTCGAAAGGAAAAGTACAGCCGTCTGGGTGAAGATACTGGCACAGTTTCTCTGTAGAAATTGAAAACTTATGGGGTTTTTAGGTGACAGAACGTGGAGTAGAACTTGCAAATAAAACTTGCATGTATGTGCTTTCCTGCTTCCCATGTTCACATTACCCAGTTAACATCTTCAAGGGACAGTAGCTGAACAGCTGGTTAGAAATAGTTACCTTCTACATTTACAAGCAAAACAATACAATAGTACCTATAGATTAGTAGTATTTTCTTTTGCTGGTCTGACAGATTTCCATGCTTGGCAGCGCTTTCTGAGTGGCAATTTTCATTTGTGACTCTCTTGATGTTTGAATCCCAGTCCAGTGAAAAGACAAAAGAGGCAACAAACACCCATTAAAATACAAGAAAATCCACTTAAACATAAGGGGGGGAAAAAAAAAAAGTCCTTTTACTGTGAGGATGATTGAACACTGGAACAGATTGCCCAGAGAGCCTGACTGTGCCAGTCTGTGTTGATTCACCGTGTGTTCTTTGTGTATCCTCTGGCAGCTTCAGTCATTTAATCGCAAAGCAGTACTATGGTGGGGAAAACAGTGTCCAACACTGACGACTTTACAAATTTACTTGCTTTATGTAAATGCAAAAATTGCAGTTCGTGGAAGTATGAGATGGATTATAAGAGGCATAGTTTGTTTGGAAATCAGAAAATTTGGCTATATGTTTGCAGGATTGATGTTGTAGAGAGAGGTCCTCTGCCATATCTGGATACTTATCTTAAAAATGTATCATAGACTCCAAATATGAAAATGTACTCAAACAGTAAGAAGAACCTTCATAGTTATGGACTTACAACTTGGCTTCTAGGGAAAATGTTCCCCCCTTAAGAGTTGTCCATCCTGTGGCAGTCACACTTCTCTCTGAAGAATCAGATAGGTAGTCTGTTTTTTTTTTTAGACGGAGACATCCATTATCTTGTGGTTTGATTCAGCACAATCATTCCTGTATTTCAATCCCAGAAATACAGTTGTATATACAGCAGTGTATAGCACTGTAGCCAGTTTCTACAAGAGAAATTCCTTCATGAGCTACAGAAAGCAGTAATGCCTCTTCTAATCCATAACTAAGTGTGCTTCAATGTCATTGCGAATGGTTCCTTGAAACTTGGTAAATGTTGGAGAGAAGTGTGTCATTTCTGTACCTATTTACATGTGATTTCTCTTACTGTAGTTGCACACCTGTCTAAAAACATGCAAACCAAACTAAGCTGTCTCTAAAATCCTCAAGAAAAAGGACTTGTGGCCACCTTCTGGAGCCAGGAGATTCTTAGTTTTCTTTTTCTTATTGAGTGTTCACTTTCAATGGTCCACCGCTGCCATTGATGACATTGAACATTCCAGAAACAAAACTTTAACATGAGGAATCTGAGACGTTAAGCAGAGATTAAATTAAAATATCTTAAGCATTCTTGTTTCATGGAAGGTAGAGCAAATCAGCATGCTGTGCAATAGCAATCTGTCTGCCTTGTCGTTCTGAGCTGGGAGTGGGAGTGCTGGAATGCCAGATTTCTGCCTCCACCCTGACTCCTCTGTTACTTTTCAAAATTTTGTACTGTGCTTTTTCAAAGAAAGGTCATGAGTAGGAACATAGTCCTCTGCTGTTCCTGAGTGCTCAAAGTCCTCTACGAGGAGAGGGTGAGTGGAGTGATAAACTGCTTTCCCTCTTTCCATTACCTCATCCTTCCACCTCCTTATTTTTTCAGTATAAGCCAGTGTTGCAGACACTGCTTTTTTTTTTTTCTTCCTACTCTTAGTGACCTGATGGGCCAATTATGTCAGGGTTTAGTGCAAGAAGCCTGGTTTCTGCTGTGATGTAAAATGAAAGTGTGCAGTTACAACGCTGCTGCTTAGCTTAACACTTACAGGAAAAAGTGTTATTTGTATTAGTGTTTTAATTTCTCAAAGCTGTATGGGTGTCTTTTCATAGCTTGTTATGGGGGGGGTGGGGGGGGGGTGAGAATGACAAACCACCTCACTGCTTGCATTGACTTTCTACTCCATCCAACCTTGCTGCAATCCATAAGAGTGTGTCCTGCCTGGGCAGTGGAGCAGTTTCTCATGTATTTCAGCTCTGCGAGATACTCAATGGCAACAGCTGCTTCCATCTGTGGACCCGTGCAGGAGATGTTCAGCTGAGCAGGCGGCGTTCTCTTTCTGTTGTGGGACGCATAATGTGAGCATATGTTCTCAGTTTGCAAATCTGCACAATATGGCATATTTTTTCTGAAGCTCATTGAACTAAATATGACTGAAAAGGAGTGTATATATTTATATTTTAAAAACAAACAAACAAAAAAACCACCCTGAATTTTGTTGTGTAATTTGAAGGCATGAACTACTTGGGCATCTATCAAAATTGCTTTCTGTTGTAAAAGACAGGTATATTATTTTCCTTTCTGTGTATTCCATCCTACAAGTGAAATATTGCCTTCCGTCTAGGTCTCCAGAGAAGGAGCCAGGGCTTTTGGCACATCCTCCCAGTTCTGACAGTGCACCTAGAATATATTTGCAACTGGCTGACATGATCTCAGGCAAAGTTTCAGTTCACTGAGGCTGTGGACCTCGATCCACAAAACATATTTTCAGTGCAAATCGATCTATTTGGGATATAGTCATTATAAATTCAGATTTGCGGGGGGGCTTTGGTTGGGGGGGGGGGGAGGTTGTGTTGTTTTTTTGTTTGTTTGTTTGGTTTTTTTGTTAAAAAAACCCCCCTGAAAACAACAAATTGAAAACTAAGAATTCTATTTTAGGGTAAAGACAAAAACTTCTGGATCTTGTATAATAGCTGGAACTCTTTTTTGCCAAAATAGTGGTCAGTTGCCCTGCTGTTTGTTAGCTACTGTTTTGCAACATCAGCTAACTTGAAGCCAATTCTTTTCTCTGATAGGGTGATTTAAACACTTGTTTCGCTTGTGTTTGCAGACTGAAGGGAAGGAATGGTGTAAGTCCAGCTTCTGCATCAGACAAACTGGATAAAATTCATATATTGACAACTTACCTTTTGTGGAGAGGAGTTGTGACTTGGAAATATTTTGTGGGAGTCGGTGAGCTTGAAGTAAGAGTTTATTAGGAATAATCAATGTTCAGGGCAATCCAGGCAATGTAACATACGTGTGGCACAGAGCAGGGTTTTCTCTTGATTGTCTGCAGAAGCTTGGGATTTTGAAAGTAGAAAATGAGACAAAAGAAAAGATGAGGTGTTGGCACACATCATATATCAACAAAAGTAGTATCATGTATGAAGTGAGCTGGAGGAGAGACATTAGATACTCTTCTGAATTTGACCAGGACTAGTTCAGGTGCAGTGCTACCTAAGGTCTGCTAGAGAGAAGACAAACTGGAATTGCAGTACCCTGCAGTCTGCACAGAAAGATTAGGACCCATGCCATAACTAATGTTTAAAACCATTCTAATTATGTTAAGGTATTTGGAGCCAACAGCTAGGTTCTGCTGTTTGCAAATAAGTATTTGTATATGGCCATAAATAATCTTAAATGAAAAAAAAAAAAAGAAAAGCAGACCTGCTCAAATATCCTGACAGTCTGTTGTTATCTTTCTTCCAGAGTACAGATTTTCTTAAAAAAAAAAATCATACTTTATTCAAATGCTATTTGAAGTTCTGACTTTCCCTTTCTGCAATACTGTATGTTCCAGTGATCAGTATAGACATGTCCCACTTTGAAGTGGTCTGTACTTAATTACCTTGTTGAAATTCCAAGCAGAGCTCCACTTAGAAATTTACACTGAGATTCCTTCCTGCCCTCATGAGACTAATCAGTTCAGCCTCTGTTTATTTTCAGTCCAGGTACAGCTACTGCTTTTTAACTCTCTTCCAAACTTTAAGAAAAGTTTGATTTCATAGAGAAAAAAAAAAAAAGTGTTAAGTGGCGTGATATTCTGATACTGATAATGAAAAAAACTTTGTTCTTTGTTCTCCTAAGTATCCTTTGCAGAGATGTGATCTTTGCAGTTTGTACTAGTTAATTTTCCACCTCAAGTGAAGAACATACAAACCTGAGATCATATTCCTGACATAAATCAGGCTTTAAGAATATTAGAAATCTGCTATCAGCTTGCACACAAATATATGATTATTTAAATTACTCAGATTTGATTACATTTTAGGTGCTGAGTAGGGCAATTTATATTCATGTAGTAGGCAAGATCAACATGAAGCTTACAGTTCCTTGAGCTGCTAATTCATGGAACTTTCTACACCCAGAGTAAAATGCGTAGTAGAGGCCTTGGAATATGCTTGGGAGTCTTTTGACCTGGTGGTAATCTTCAAGGTATGCTGAAATAACTTCAGGCCATTCTTGAAGGCACGTCTACTCCCTTCCCATCACTCCTGATGTTTCTACTGAGTAAAAGCTTTTAACTGTGGAGATTTTTTTTTAAAAAAAACCAAACAACCAACTTTCATGGTTTACTGCAATGGAAACAGTGAACTATCAGTTCTGAAATGAAGCCATCCATTTAATTTACATAAGCTGGGAAAAAGTTGTCTGATAACTTTTTCTTTAGTGGATGCTGCCTGAAGCTGGCTATCAACTAGCAGGTTAGAGAACTTAAAATTTCTTACTCCTAATCTCTAAGCTATATAGTTACTTTCTGAACAATTCCACATGCAGTGTATTTAGTGTTTTGGTATCTTATAAATTCTCAATCATTGTTTTCAGGTTAAAAAGCCATTCAAAATTGTCCCTATTTTTAATACTCAGAATTATAATTATGAATATTTGAATAGCTACTTGTTGAACATTGCTCTGTTTTGTTGGTAATGTCTAAACTTAAATACAGAGCATAGGCACTGTCCTCTCACTTTTTTATGAGGCTTAAAAATCTTTGCTTGAAGATACTGTAGGTAAAATAATAAAGCCGTACGAGTTACCTGTTAGGAGGAGGATGTAATGATGCGCTCACTAATCTTCTTATGTAAAAATTGCATCTTGGTCTAAGAGTCCCAAGTTAAACATAGTTCTGACAAGAAGTCATCATCCAGCAAAAGTAGAAGTTAGATTTTAATTGTGTGGGACAAAGTAAAAGAGAGGGTTACTGGTGAAGCCGCACAAAAGGGAAAAAAAAAAATCAGTGTAAACCTGTTTTCATAGAGGGGTTTGCAGGAAAATTTTGAGGATTCATAAAGATGTTGGACTAGTAGTAGTAGTTAGACTCCCTGGATAACAGTAGGATGAAATTACCTGTAGCTCTGTGGTTGGCTCAAAAAGCAAAAAAGTGAGACTCTTGCTGAAACTCCAGTGATATGGCTGGTTCAGGTGAATAATCAACAATATATGTGAAGAGAATGACTGTAACCTTAAAGTCTCCTCTGTTCAGAGGAAAGCTATGCCATTTCTAGGCACCCAGGAATTCACTACTCAAAACTGGTTCATGTCTACAAAAACTGTAAAAAAGCTAGGAGATGCCTGCAGATGCTACCTGCCATAAAGCTTTCGGGAAAGGAAAATGTCCATTTCTACCTTCTTAGTCTAAGAACCCTTTGTTGGTTTTTCAAGACTGACAGATGAGGAAATTGATGTGACTGTCATTTCTAGGTAATGGAAATGATCCTGGCATCTTAGAGCTTTGGGTGACTGCTCCAAGCCAGTGATTTTCTTTCGTTACCTACATGACTTTAACCAACTGCTTCATCCCTGCTGCTCTCAATATCACCGGCCAGTGTGAATCTGTCCCATTGGTTAGGGGATCCAGCTAACACTAACTTACAAAGCTATATCCAGGTATAAGGACATCTGGATGGAACAACTGTAGAAAGCTGAAGGTAGCTGAAGGCAGCGCACACAAACTGTGCTGCTGCCAGCCTGTTCACATGGCAAGTTCAGTTCATGTTACTCATAACAGAGAGAAAGCATTACAAGTAGGAGAACAGGGCCAAGAACTGCTTTTAGGAGTGGACTGAAATCTTACAAGCCAGGACACGCAGCTATCCTAGCCAGGTGATGTAGCAGTACGGGGGGAGCAACAGATATCCTTTGTTTTTACATCCTTGGGGACAAAATATGTAGAGAGCTGGTAGTTTGACTTAATCAAAATGATATGTACCCATGTTTCTGTGTTGTTCTCAGAGTTTATTAAAAGCTTTGTTTATCTTTTCTTTCCCCTGCCCCCCAAGTACAGTGGGTTGTATGAGAGGAAAGGGAGGGAGAATCTCCCTGACAAAGGAATTTCTAAAGCTCATCTTAAGCTTTTCCTGTGCAGAAAGCATAATGAGTTAGGAGTGGGCAAAAGTTCATGCTAACACAAACAAGATGCTGAAGTGGGATGCAAAATGTTGCATGTGACAGCAGTTGTCTTAACACATGCTCACAGACAGTGAATCAGCAGTGCCTAGATAGCAGACAACAGCAGTGTCATGGGATTTCTTAAAAGTGCATGTCATACAGTAAGATTTATGACTTAGATGTCTCAGTGTTTTAAGGCACAGAGACATGTGCAAAAATCATATGCAAGTTTGCACAGAGAAATGGTCAATATGTTTGCCATGCTAACTCATCTCGGGACAGTGAACTTCCACGTACAGCAGTTAAGAGACACAACTTTCCTCTATATTCAGGCTCAACTTTACATTTTTGGAAACTGTGGATGTGTATTTGTATGTATCTCTGTGCTGCCTCTGTCTCTTGATGTCCTGGATTTGTTCTGCTTAACTTTTCAAGTAAGAGAGCTGTAACTGGCTAAAGACTCTAATTTTTTTACTTGCTTGGAATGCATTTTGGATTGCCTGGGATGTAGGAAGGAAGGGAAGTATTGCACAGTAAGCTGTGACAGTGAGTGCCTGGTAATCTTCATACTTTCCAATAACTGTACTAATTGAACCACCAAATCCTTCCACAAATATGATTTATCTCAAATTGGTAACTAAGTTAAGTCAACTTCTTACCTGTGATAGGCTGCTTTGGGGATTTTTGCCTTTTTTGTTGTTGTTTTCCTTTAAAGGAGGGAAGGCAGTTTTTTATCATTATTATTCCCAGCCCATATCTTGACCAGATCCTTGGGTTCCAGCCTTATGATTATGTTCGGTCTCGCTGATCTCCTGTAATGTTACTCTGGTTCCTAGGCAAATTCACCCTCTTTAAGTCCTTTAATTAATCCAAAAGGCCAAAAGAAAGGATTTATTTTCAAATGCACAGCATTTCCAGCAATGCCGGGTGTTTGAGCCCTTCACATTAAGGGCAGGTTGAGGTCCTGCTTTGTCATGTGTGTTTTAGTTTTTATTTGTCTGATCTTATTGAGAGGCTATCCTGTAATTGGTGAGTTTTGGCATACCAGTTCTGGTTTGTTTCCTGC
>NW_010289081.1:20728-21334 GCF_000700745.2 Antrostomus carolinensis | reverse complement strand
ACAAATTCACGGTGGATATCTGAGCTTCTGGCTGGCAAGCCATGTTTTGGATGCTAAAAGGGGGTATCCAGCTTTGTTCTGTGTAGGTAGTAATGTGGCAACCTCATGGAACCAGGTGCTCAGAACAGGAGATAGTTCTGCACAAATAGTGGCAGTGGTTGGGCTAAAACCCTCTAAGTGCCTAAACATAGTGTAATGAAAACATGCCTGTAGTTAAAACCCTGTAATTCCTTCCTTGACAAGATTCTCTTTGCAGCATAGTCTCCATTCAGTTCCCTTAATATTTAGGATTTTTCATGTGTCAAAACAGCAGTGCTCAATCCAGCTGTGTAACTTTCATTGTTTGGATTTTTTTACTTGCCTGAGACTTTATTGCTTTAAAAAATATTTTCAAAATGAACATGTTCTATGACACTCTGAGGCAATGTTCTGTTTTATTATGTTATGAGTAACTGAGATAATTTGCTTATAGTATCAATAATAGTATTGGTATACAAGTTTTGACATAGAATCATAGAATGGTTTGGGTTGGAAGGGACCTTAAAGATCATCCAGTTCCACCCCCCCTGCCATCAGCAGGGACACCTTCCACTAGACCAGGTTGCT
>NW_010289081.1:0-20550 GCF_000700745.2 Antrostomus carolinensis | reverse complement strand
TTGGCCAAAGTCCCTCCCCAGCCTCCCTGGAGCCCCTTCAGGTACTGGGAGGCCACTAGAAGGTCTCCCTGGAGCCTTCTCTTCCCCAGGCTGACCAGCCGCAACTATCTCAGCCTGTCCTCGTAGGAGAAGTGCTCCAGCCCTCTGACCATCCTTGTGGCCCTCCTCTGGACTTGCTCCAGTAGGTCCATGTCCTTATGTTGAGGGCCCCAGAACTGGATGCAGTACTCCAGGTGGGGTCTCACGAGAGCAGAGGTAGAGAGGCAAAATAACCTCCCTTGTCCTGCTGGCCATGCTTCTCTTGATGCAGCCCAGGATATGGTTGGCCTTCTGGGCTATGAGTGTGCATTGCTAGCTCATGTTGAGTTTCTTGTCCATCAGCACCTCTAAGTCCTTCTCCTCAGGGTGGCTCTCGATCCATTCTCTGCCCAGCCTGTATTTGTGCTTGGAGTTGCCCCGACCCTGGTGCAGGGCCTTGCATTTGGCCTTGTTGAACTTCATGAGGTTTGCACAGGACCACCTCTCAGGCCTGTCAAGGTTGCCTTGGATGACATCCCTTCCTCCAGTGTGTTGACCAAACCACACAGCTTGGTGTTGTTGGCAAACTTGCTGAGGATGCACTCAATCCCACTGTCCATGTCACTGACAAAGATGTTAAACAGCACTGGTCCCTGTATGAACCCCTGAGGGACACCACTAGTCAACTGTCTCCACTTGAACATCAAGCTGGCGACTGTGAGTGCGACCATCCAGCCAAGTCCTTATCCACAGAGTGGTCCATCTGTCTAGTCCATGCCTCTCCAACTTAGAGACAAGGATGTCATGCGGAACAGTGTCAAGTGCCTTGCACAAATCCAGGTAGGTAACATCAGTTGCTCTTCCCTTGCCCACCAGTGCTGTAGCTTCCTCACAGGAGGCCACCAAATTGGTCAGCCACCATTTGTCCTTGGTGAAGCCATGTTGGTTGTCACCAATTGCCTCCTCACATTTACTTCTCACACTCCCTGACATTTGTTTCTTCTGTGGTGAATACACTTTTATAAAGATATTTTAGGGCAGTGTGCTGAAAAACTGCTGCTAAATGCTTATCTGCTTCATTTTTTCCTAACTTTGCTGCTATTGGAGACACGAACTATGTAGATGCCCAGATTGCGTTCCAGCACGAGCTACCAGCAGGCAAGAGAATTTCCGCTCCAGTGCTGCAGTTCATTAAAGAGTTGTAAACAGAAACGCTGCAAAGCGTACTGCGGGCGTGTGACAAGAGGTTTCTGATAACCTCGAGGCTGGCTCCCAAACGATCTTATTAATTCTGTGAGTAATCCGGGGAAAACCAGTAGGGTTTCTTTGACTTTTGCCCTCTGAGGTTGCAGTTTTTACAGCTTGGAGCAGCTATTAGTAACAATGGCTCTTGAAGTGTAATTTAAAAAACCCCAGGAAATGTGTTGCTGTTTTTCTTTCTGATGCAGTTACAACTGACAACTCCTCTTCCTTTAGCCCCTCATTCAGTGTGCTGCTGTTCCTGGAAACCTGTTTGGAATGTTGTAATGAACTTTTTCACTTGCCTGAAGTACATCAAATCTAACACATGAGCCTGGTTTCCAGCGGAGACTTCAGTCTGTGTGCAGTCAGCTGTTTCTCATGAGTCACACCGCTGGCTGGGTACGGAAGCGGACGGTTGCTTTGTGCAGGCTCTGGGAAGTTCATTATTTTAATTCTTCTGTATTGGGACGGCTTTGTTACAGTTGTCACCTTGTTTGTGTTCAAGGTAACTAATCTAGGAGCAGAAAGTGACATCTTTTCTAGCTGTTAGTGACAAAACATTGATTAAAATTTAGACCGTAGGAAATCTGGACATAAAGTGTCATGTTTTGTGGTGATGGATGGAAAAAAAGTGTAATAACTTTTTGCCTCTCTTGTTGAACATACTCTCTTTTTTTCTAGCTTAAAGTTTATTTTTTCTTCAGTTTACCTTTAAAAATTATTTTCAGTATCATTAAAATCTTACCTTGAAGAGTAACACAATGAGCTGTTTCAAATTGTTTTTCTTGTTGTGCAACAGCTTTCAAAGTGTCATCATCCTGCCTAGAACTGGGCTACCTCTTTCCAGGTGCATTTTCTCCTCCTGTTCCATTTTGCTTCCACTCTCCAGAGTTGACATCATACAGTCTGTTTTGGACAGGGCAAGATTCCCAGGCATAGCAGACATTTTTGAAAGGCTTCTATCTGTGGCCTGATGTCTGGATATTACTTATAATATACACAGAACTGTTAACTATATATATATATATATATATATGTATGTGCATATATAAATAAACATTTCCCATTTTAATACTGTTCCTTACTATGAAAATTAACCTTGGCTAATGTTTAGAACTGCTTTTCAGCATAAGGTAAGCATGCTTACCTTCCTATTCAGTGTTAGCAACATAATTCTTTGATACATATCCACATAACTTTGATGCTGTTATAGTTTTACAGTTTCCAGTCTCCCCTATCTCCCTGCTTTTAAGTCAGATTTGGTTAAGGTATATCCTTTTAAACCAGATAAATGGAAAAGAATATAATTTAATACAAGAAGGAGTTTTAATAGGTTTGATCCAATCTTCAGTAGTAGTTAACCTTACATTACTACCGTTAGGAGATATGGAAGGTTCAGATTTTTTTTCAGCTTTGTAAAGTTTTCTGATAATTACTAGTTTTGAAGCTAGCAACTGTGTTACTCAATGCATCAAACGAGTAGATATTATTATTATGATTGAACTTATCTTTGGAAATCTTTTCCATTGTTCAGTATATAATACCAAAGTCACAGTATCACCCTGAAAAGTCAGTGTTCACTTTGGCTGGTTAGTAGTATTTTTATTATCAGCTTAGAAAAATCACAAAATCCAATAATGCTATTAGAAAGCATGTTTACTTTTCTCCAGATAGTTTTGGTAAGAAAAGCTGCCTCCTATAGCTTGCTCATGAACTAGATGATAAATTGAGAGTTCATATTTGATTTTTTCCTACTAGTTTTCTTTCACTTATCAGTCATTGTTCTTCAGAGACTGAAAAGTAGCAGTAATGTCTTAATTTCTGATTTCAGGCAAAGGCAAGTACAAGTTAATCAGTGTGTTGTATTTACATCCCAGGACCAGACCAGAGGAAGCATATCACTCACTTTATTATATATAGTATAGCTTGCCTATATAGTTGATGGTGTTTAGGCTTGTTCTCCTTTTTGCTTCTCACTTTTTCTAAGTGAGAAGCAAAAAATATTTTATAAGAATATAAAGTCAATCTTATAGTTTATCAAATAGTGTTAGAAACACGTTAAAGTACGTGGGAAATATTTTCAAATTAGTTAGTGACCTACAACACACCTTGGCTTACTTGTTTTGTAAACCAGATTCGTAATACCTGGCAGGGTTTAGATAATCAGAGGAGATGCAGCATTCAAATGAAGTGTTTCATTCTTACTGGAATTCTGGTGCTCTGACTGATCACAAATCCCATTGCAGATGGGGTTGGGTAATGTGCCTTTATCCCTTCAGTAAGCATCCCTTCAGAAGCAGGCTTCTAGCTTTTTGGGTAATGTGCCTTTATCCCTTCAGTAAGCATATAGGGCAGGCTTCTAGCTTTTCGGTGATGAGTTTTAAATGATAAAGAATAGTTGTTTGTTTTGGGTTTTTTTTTTTTTCTTATGGCTTCTAAATCAGCTTTTACAACTATTAAAAAGTTTAAGAAAATTAAGTACCTATAATTTGCCAGTATTCACTGTTATTTTTATTGTGTTTTCAAGGGTTTCAAGTTCTAGCACTGTTTTTCAGTATTTTCTTTTAGAAAGATAGAGGCTTTGGTGATAAATAAAGCTGTGTTTGTTCAGTGGTCTCTTGATGGTTTAACGTAGTTGACTGACTTGATCTGAAATCAGTGAAATGTAACTGTGTTGTAACTTAACTAGTTGAGTAAGAATCATTTTCTGAAATATTTTCTTGGTGAAGTCAGTCTGTAAAAACAAAATCATTTTAATGACAACTTTGAATATTACAGTTTTTCACTAATCTCATGAGCAAAATTTCTGATCTCATCTTCCAACTGCTGCCTTTAGGAGGATTAATAGCTTGGAAATAATCTTAGCCTAACTTGGAAAACTCAGACGTGCCTCATCAATGGGCTTTACAGTGCCTGACACTTCAGTGTTGTGGAAGGTGCAAATGCAGTGCAGGTCACTGCAGTGATTAAAAGGTGAAACTGGTTAATGGAGTCTGTAGAACCTGTGTGCCCACAGAAACTGTTTGGGTTATATGTTAAAACTGTTCTGCACATCTAAATTTCTTGCAGTGTTGAATAGTGTTTATGCAGATAAATAGGTATTCTAAACAGTGAGATTGCCTACAGGATAGATGCAAAGCTTTCTCCTTTCCTATGTAGACTGATGCTTCTAGAAATTAATCTTCCAGGTTTCTGGTTCTGCTGATTGAGAAGACTTTGTAGGTAGGAAAATTCGGGAACAGAGGAGATAAATATGAAAACAGAAGCAGGAGGTGAGAAAGCAGCAAATGGCCATGTAAAAGAAAGAGAAGTGGTGCTGTACCTGGAGCATAAGGAGAGACAGTTATTGATAGACTGAGAGAGCTGTGTGAAATGGGTTTGGTAGTAACAACCATACCTTTGAAGTTGTTTTTTTTTTTTTCTTTCTGGTTTTATAGAAATTATGTATTGTTCATAATTATTTTGCCGCCTTAAATGGAGAAGCAGAGTTTGGCAGCCTCTGCTTTCTTTCCTCTTTTCTGATTTGCCCTGTAGCCTTCTGAGTTGGACATTGAGGAACTGTAGCTCCCCACTGTGCACAAAACTGGGTTTATTTTATTATATTCCTCTGTCAATTACTACATACACTAGTACAGATTCTTAAGAGTTCTGGAATATATGGGGATGATGATCTCATTTAGATTCTTATCCCCCAAGTTTTCAACAGCCATAAGAAGGGGAAATCCAACTTTATCAGATGGAATATTCACACAAAGAAATGTTTGCTTTGATAATAAAAGAGGCTCAGTGCTCAAAAAGATTTTCTAGAAGGATTTCCTTCTAGTTAGAGTGCATTATCTGACAACTTTAAAGAATGATATAATGTATTGATACTTTTATTCACAACTTCAGCTAAGATGGGATGATCAATGGCTTTAGCAGGTTTTAATTAGCCTCCTGTCTGTTCTGTTGCAACAGGAGGAATAAATGCCTTAGCAACAGATTTCTGTTAAGTGGGAGAATTTAACTCAGTGTGTGCTTACAAAAAGAAAAGGAAAACTTCTTTTGTCAGGTTACTCCATAGTATCTTCTAGGTTTACATCTCCTTTAGATTTACTGGAGCTTAACTTGTTAGGCTATGACTTTGATTTAATAAATAAATGGGATATGGAGCATTTCTCTTGTAGATCACTACTGAATGTGTGTGATGCCAGCAAAGACCAAGCTGGCTCCCCCCGTTGGTAGCAGTGGCTAAGCTGTCCCTGTGGATACTCCTTAACATTCACTAGTCATAAAACTGGCACTTGTTTTCCTTTTTTGAGTTGTTTAATGTTAGTAATTTTTTGTATTTCCTTAGGGTTTTTGATTAAGCTTTTACTTTTACTGAATCCTTATCTATAATGACAGTTTAATTTTTTTTGGAAGATAAATTGAAGTGGTGTATATGGTAAAATAACTTTTCAACAGCTTAGTGCTAAATGTTTCCAGATATAGATGCAATTTAACCACATCTGCACTTCATGAAAAATGTAAATCTGTAGTTCTCTAAGGAATGTTTATTAATACCTTTAATGTTTATCATTGTACATGCAGAAGGTATACATAATCTCTCTGTGTTAGAAAGACCCTTCAATTTAAATTTATTAAAGATTACTTTACCCTGTCATGAACAAAGTGTCCCCTAAATCCAGTTCCCTCCCATGAAAGCGTGAGAATTTCACCAGTACTTGGGGTCTGTGCAAATCATCTGCACTACAAAAGAACCCCGACTCCTTCCATTTTAGGAATCTGGGAAGGGTAAATATTTAGAAGTGCTGGCATGACAATAGCAGAAGGAAATTAAAGTTTGGGATCCAGTGCTGAGACGCATTTGGCTTATACAGTGCGTGGAAAAAAGAAAAGCTTTTTAGTAAATTGGTGAAAGGTTACGATTTTCATTTTTGGATTAAGGAATAAGCGGAACTGTTCTGTGTAGAATAAACTACTTAGTTTCAGAGACAAGAAGTCTCACTTTTGAAAAGATAGCCTTTTTAGTTCTTGTTTAGGCTATTTACTTTTTCTGTCAGACTGGAGTATGTTGTTCAGTTACTTTCTGACACATCGCAGGAACTAACATTTCACTGAGCAAAGACTGGCACTGTTGAGTGAACGAGTCTTTTTATGGAAGACTGCTGCTGGTTTGAGAACTTCTTGAATGTAAAGCTTAGAGGCTGTAGGTTGAATGAATACCTGAAGTAGACTGAAATTAAGACCATGGCATAGAAATTGATTTCGTTATAGAAACCCTGGTATTTAGGTTGCAAAGTATTTTGCTCTATAAAAGGTTTTCTGTAGAATCTCTTAGAGAATTTCCAGCATGTGTTGTTTGCAACAGCTGTTAGATATCGAGCAGAAAGATTTGTCTGTCCTCAGAATAGCAAAGAAATGTATTCTTTATCTTGATAAATTCAGTTGAGGTTGAGTAAGGCATTGGATATTAAAACCAGTTTTCCTGGTGTATTTCACTCATCTTTTGGAGATTTTTGGCACTGTTTTCAAATACCTAAATGTGCATGTTCTAAAGACTGAAGCCTGTTTCTGCCAAAATTTGCTGTGTGACTTATGAGCCTATATAAAGACCATTATAGTAATTTAAGCTGATACTTGGCTTGTGTTTATGCAAGTCAACTCCAAATAATCCTTCAATTTAATTTTGAACAGTACTATGTTTTTCAGAGAGGGACCATATAGAGTTGGCTGGAGAAAGGGAACTGTACTTTTGGAAAGAATTTTAGTGTTTTGACATTTGATTTTTTTTTTTCTAATCCAATTTAAAAGTTAAAACAAAAAAATCCTGGATTCCTTTGTGAAAGGAAATAGAGTTTATCTTCACAGGTAGGGGACCCTGCTGGGTAGCCTCATCTGATGCCTCAGGGCTCTGAGCTCTCACTCAGCTTGCTCTGTGTTGTCAGGGTCATCAGAAAAGACCAGGTTCCAGTTAGTTCTGTTGGAAGGTTGTTGAACTTTACCGTCACTATTGTATTTTAATAGTATTTTTTCATTACCCTTCATATAATTTTGATTTTTTACGGTTTCCAGGTGGTAGATAATTCAGTGCAGCCCCTGACAGAGTTTGTTGAATTTCACATCACCTAGTGTCTTGAAGACTAGCAGAAGTTGCACTTCAGACGTAGGAGTCAGTTACTGCAAGGGGAGCTAGACCCACAGAACTTTGGAACTCAAATAGTGAAATAGATTAGTTTTAGTGAAATGTAGTGTAATAGTATTTGGAGATAGACTAATTTAGAACACTGCAGGACTTCAATGCCTGAGTTTTCTTAGAAGTTTCACAGCATTTTGGTGATCTACTTATATGGATATTTGTTATCTTCAATTTTCATTTGCGGGATGACAAAATACTTCCGTATTCAAGTACCTCTTGGCTGAATCTTATTGAGAGTGCTCCACAAATTGTGCGTAGTGGAACAATTCAAAGAAATTCTTATTTCATTAAGGTCTCTTGTTCAACCTAAACATCTGAAGAGCTAAATCCAGTGCCAGGAGGTAGTTGA
Organism: Antrostomus carolinensis; assembly: GCF_000700745.2. Classification (NCBI taxonomy): domain Eukaryota; kingdom Metazoa; phylum Chordata; class Aves; order Caprimulgiformes; family Caprimulgidae; genus Antrostomus; species Antrostomus carolinensis. Next base: position 12,760 of record NW_010289081.1, on the reverse strand, counting down.
ACAATGTGATCTTCCTCTGTACCATGATGATAGAAAAATTGGCACGGCAGAGAAGAGGTTGTTTGCCTGCTTTGTTCAGAAGCAGATGTGCCCTGCACAAAAGATGATATTGAATCTCACAGTTGATTAATCAAGTACTTTCCCAGCCTTTTGAATCCTTGTCTGTTACTGGGTATCTCTAGTTACTGCACGAGTTGTGTTAGTTGTTAAAACAAAACTCCTTAAAATACTGAGCATAAAAAAAAAAAAAAATTACAAAAGGAGGTATATTTGTAGTAAACTGAATTTAGACCATGAAATCTGCAATATATGGTAGTTTAGTCTCTAAGAGCAAGTTAATACTGGTCCACTTCAATACAGAGTCTATGTGACAACTGTTGGATTTTCCTCATAGTTCCACAGAACTTGTGATGAGAGTCAGTGGGATTCAAGTGTCTTTGCATAGTAGCTTTCGACTGGTAAAATAAATCGTAACAGAGTATGTTTTTAATCTATTTAAGGCTTGTGAAATCATGAGAAATTTAGCAAGTTCCTGTTCAATACTAACGAACATCGCTTAGTTGTGACAGTGAGGTGACACTCATCTTAATGTGAGATTTACCATGACTGTTTTCTAGGGTGTTGCATTTCTTCCACAGTAATTCAGCTCTGGCATCTTTACCTGTCAGCTCTTTAAGAACCAGCAGAACTAAAGATGTTTGTTTTATCTGGTTTAAAAATGGAGATTCCAAAATGCTTTTAGCTAGCATAGTGTCATTGCTTCTAGAAGTACTTCTGACACAGTAGATCAGAACTTAGGAGGGACAAACAGGATGAAGGAGTGGAGAGCTTGGTGTTAACAAATGCAACACTCCAGACCCCTTGCAGTCCAAGCATCAAGATATACTGATGTGTTGTAGAGCAGAGGCTGAGCCCAGTGGTCTTTCTACCAATACTCCAGTGTCTGAATTCCACTGCAACAGCAATAAAGAAGTGTCTCTGAATACCTTGCAATACTTTGATAAAACTGCTGGGCAACTGTACTCCAACAAAAAGATGTGGATTTTACGGCAAACACCATCTCACAGATTTTCAGCTCAGGTTTCTAACCAAGTAGCAGAGACTTAACTACTTATCTACTCAGCTGTTTACTAGATTGGGATCAAGGGCATCCTTTGTACAACTAGGAACACCGAATTTACAGGATCAGAGTGAGAGGGAGCACAAGCGAGAGAAACAGGGGTTTGTAATCTAATGATGAGATCACGTACCTGGGAGGGGGGAAACAGGCTGTACTTTGAGGACTGTATATGTACTTTACATGAAACAGTACACAGAGTTTATTAGCAGTCTTGGAAGCTTAAACAGAACTAAGCATAGCCTATAAAGTGGTGGATTGAACAATTTCTGTCTCAGATCCTTTGTAAATAATTGAGTGAAGCTTTAAAATGGCAGTAAAAAACAGAATAAAAGTAAGAAATTTTTGTGTGTGCGTGCGCATATGATTTCTTGTTTTTTCCAGATTCTTGATATTTGGAAAGTTGATTCCTAACAGAATTTTGCATGGTGAAAGCTTCTGTTTAATCCTATTTTAAGCCTCTGTTTAATCTTATTTTAAATGTGCCGATGGGGCTACAGCTTGTGTACTTGCCAGAGAAGTTACTTGTCATCTGTATTATAGTTTTAAGGGAAATGAGCATATTGAAAATCAATAGAAACTCTACGTCCACATCTGTGGATATAAAATGTTGATGCATGCCAGCAGTCTTCTATTTCTCAGTTGATAAGTTTGAAGTGAAGAAAATGCAAATATATTGTAGTTCAGTGCTTGACTAAATTAGGGTATTAAAACAGGCTCTTTATTATGTTTACCTCTAATTTTGATGGTTTAAAAAAACTCACTTGTTATTAGCTAAATTTACAATGGCAGTTTTAGGTTTCTAGGAAGCTCTAGTGACCTCTGTAAAGAGGTAATTCAATGAACCTGTCACTAATAATTTCATTCTGCAGCTAATAGTAATGGGTTTAATCCAGAAATTATGAGCTGGGCCCCCCTTCCCTGAGGGAAGTATTTCTTTCCATCTTTAAATGTAAGGGGGGTGAACATAGTAAATTTAACAGGACCTGGCTGTTCTTTTATTTTTGAAATCTGTGAGGCTTTTGCTAAGTACTATAAAGAATTCAATGATATTCAGCACAATTTTCCTTGAATTACCTCCATCTGAAGACACACATCTGTGTTTCACCCAGGCCATTTTAATGGCATACAGCTTTGTTTGCTGTCACTCGTGTTTACCTGCAGCCTGGCAAACTAGCTCATGATGGCTGGTATCTTCTAGATGTGTTCTGTGCACAAGGAGCCTGACCATTTCAGTCATGCTCTGACTGATAATCTGAAGAGTACCGATGTGGCTGCTCAGTGTTTACAGTAGCCATGCAAGTAGGGCAGTAATGCAGCGCTTGTGAAGAAAGTCATAGATGATAATGACATTGTTGAACTGTTGACTTGTTTAGCTCTGAATGAAAAAGTGCAGTCATTCAACAAGAAAGCAAGAAACCTGGGAAAATCCTTTCAATGGCTTTGCCAATTGTACCCAACTGTTTTTAGTATTGAATTAGAATGCTAATCAGAGCTCTTCTCCATCTTGTCCGAATGAAAGAAATTCTTATACGCAGGGCACTGGAATTCCAGTTTGTAAACGTTTCAAACACAGCCCTTTGTTTCTGCTTTGTTATTTTGTGAGAATTCGAAACTAGTTCAGCAATAACTTGTTTTCTGTAAGACTTACAACCAGAAATTGTCATGTTTATCCCTTTGATTTGCAGTTCTACTTTTTAGTTATATTCTGTGTACAGCATGCTTTTTCTTAAGTAAAAATTTTAAGTTTCTCTTTAGTGCTAAGTATCAACTCAAGCCTATTGCTTTTACAGTATGTACTATAATATACACATATATACACATTGTCCTAAGTGGGTCTGAATCATCAGTGCCACTGAAAGAAGCACATCTCCCCACTCCTGATGGTTATTCTTGCCTGTTATGGTCTCCATCCTTACAGTAGCAAACAAGCTTGTGCAGGTATATGGTGAGTTGAATTTAGCAAATGTATTTGGATTAAAACTGAGGAGAGAGTGTGTGGGTGAGCATTTTAGCACGTGTTCACATGATAGGCACTTACCCCTTAAAATTAGTGCCTAGCTTTGAAATTCCTTATCCTCTAACCTCAAGTCCAGCCTTCCAGGTTCCTTTCTCTTCCTTCTTCCCTGCCCCTTTCCCCTTGAAAGGCGCAGCATGCTCTCACCCCTGGCTTAAAATGTGCCAGTAACCAAGGAGCTCAGGGTCACCTACTCCTACTCACCATGCACAAACACTGCTGGTCCTGCCTGACATCTTGCACTCACTTGTACTGGAAAGGTGGGAAGAACACTGGTGGCTATTAGTCTGTTCTAATGCCTAGCAATAACTTGGTATGCATTTGGCTTTGAGTATTATGACCAGATCTATGTGATACATTTTTTTTTTTTTCACTATGAGGAAAAAACCATAGTGGTTATGTCATGCAAGCATGAGGAACAACTCGTCCAAAATTGACTGAGATCCTTTCCTCAAGGTTAGATTATTTTTTTTCTTTGTCTGTAAAGCAAGCTCTTTGGGAAAGATTTTTGTTGTTGTTGTTGTTGTTAATAGATTTGTGCTTAAATTGCTTTGGGAAGGTTATATGCAAAGATGAATATATTCTGACAAATGGAGCAATCTTTCTGTGGCTGCTGTTTTGCTTTCAATAGCAGATTGGGCCTTGAGTTCTTGCTGGGAAAGTCAGTATCTTATGCATACAGTGCTCATATGAAAATAGTATCTGACTGGTGACTGTTAAATACTGTAGACTAAACAAGGCTGTTCTGTTAAATAAGATTTAGAATTGTAAAAAGAATATTCAGGTTTTAATATCTGAACACTGCTGTAAAGGCTCAATGGCTTGGTAGTAAACTGATTTCTTAGCTTTATTAAAATTAGCAGTGCTCGTGCCCTGGAACAGGTACACGGCCCAATTAAGGGAGCTGAAAGGGAGGGAGCTGCAAAGGGACCCAACTTTTCTCCCAGCCGTGGAACTGCTGTGCAGCTGCTGCTGCCGCAGGGCTGCCAAGTCTTCAGCAGCTGCTGGATGCCTGTCTGTGTCTGATATGGAGGTGCTTTACTGCTGCTGACTTTGTGCAGCTGTGGTGCTGCTGGCATGTACCCAGTCACTCTTCTCTGCCAGGATATAAAACAAATCTCTCCACGGTTGTACTCTGTAATGACCAAAAGTGATTAGTGTTCTCTTAATTCCCAAACCCTGGTTTCCTGTGTGGAAGACTGGTATCAGTCCTGCTGCTTCAGAGTCCTCGAGTGCTTTGTGATGCTCAAATCCTGGGTACGGAAAGAAACTGTACTCCTAAATACACTTCAGCACCTGATCCTCTTCAAATTCCTTAATTCTTCTGTGAAGAGAGTTAATCTGATACTGCAATTCCTGTAAGCAGTAGAGAACCATCTCCTTTTCTGATTAGTCTCTTAGAGCATGTACATTAGTCTCATAGAGCATAGTACATATAAAATGGGTAGCCTGTAGTAATTGTAAAAAGCAATGTTGTCCAAATCGACTACATACATCACAGAGATTAGAGCAGAAGTAATCTAATTGAAGTCTGGTCTTGAATTCAATCTTTAAATGGCTATCCAGTTGTAGTTATTAAATGTAAATCTCAATCTCAAGAGGTACCATCAGGTTTGAAGAGCCTTCAAGTACGTCATCTTAGACATTTGGTCAATACTGAACATCTTCAATATAAAAATTAGGTTTGTTAAATGGACCTCATGCAGAAAAACAATATATCTCGGTTTTTAATACAACTGTAATGCAATTTCTGTATATCCTGTGCCTTTCTAAAGGGCTTTTTGATTTGAGAATTGAGAACAGTTGCTGTTTTGTTCTGACAAGAATATAGCTCAGAACTGTGTGTCTCTACGGAACCTGTGTGCACTGCAGAAAATGCCAAATCAGGGTTTTGAGAAGATATACCTCAGTATCCCTAGTAACATAAAAGGCATGGAGATAGCATTTAAAAAATAAATAAATAAATAGGGGAATTACCTAGGTGTTTCATAGTTTAGACTTGTCTCAAGATTTTGACTTAGAGTAGCAGGTAAAACAGATGCATCTCAAACTTCTTTTAGTGATCAGCTTTGGAAATGATGTGACTTGTGTATGATAGGCAGTAACTGTAGTTTAGTCTAAGCAGTGTGAAATCAGAGGGTCCCAGAGAAATCTGACATCTCCTTCTAAAGCTGTACTCTGAGAGGTCTGGTTCTTGATTTATCTGAATGCATGAGAAATTCCCAGGCTCACATCTGTTTGCTAAGAGACAGCTAGAAAAGACTGACTTCCCATTGCAGAAGCTGTGTTTGGGTAACCCTCTGGCAGGCAAGCAGCCTGGTGAGCAAACACTGAGTTTGTGCTCAAATAGCGGTTTGCCTTCCCTGTCAGGCCTTCGGTGGTGTGTCAGTAAAGCTCACATCAAATAAAAGCTCCTCTGTGGGCTCTAGCAATGGTTGTTTACTCCAAACACTTAGATCTTTTTTTTCTTTCTTTTTTTTTCCCTTTGAAAGAAAAAGGATCAACTTTGCTTATTTCACTTTCCTAATGAGGAAAGGTGAAGGTGTGGTGTGGGTTGTGCACAAAAGCTGGGGATCTAGCTCTTTCATGCATTTTTTGAAGATTTAGACAGTTAATTTTGAAAATCCTTTAGAAAAATGAGTAAGAAGCTGGTAGGGATTTTCCCTCCTGTTACTTTCAGCAAGCCAAGGGAACAGCATGCTAGGTTGTAAGGTTGAACTTGCAATGGGTAGAAGTGTTTCAGAACTACAGTTGTCACCTAATTTGCTCTTAAATGAATAGCAAGAACCTTCTACTTTCTTAGTTGTGAAAGTGAATGAAATAAACAACAACATGAGTAATTTTCTGATACCTGCAATATAAATGTTTATTTTGTACATAGCTGTTTACAATGCATTATATTATATGGCAGTATTTATGCAGTTGCAATAAATATTGATGTTACATTTTTAGTTTCCCTGAAATTAAGTGCAAAACAGTGGTCCCTACCTTAAAAATAATTGACAGCTTGGTGTTTTTAAAGATTCCCTTACATTTCAAGACTTTGCTGTTTCCTAAACTAAGAATGTGAATCTGAAAAAGTGACTTTTGCTTTGCTTCTCTAGCTGAAACAGAAATAGTAGTAGTTGTATTTTCTGGACTGTTGCCTCCAAATGATGGGAGAAATGCAGTTCTTTGTCTTTGATTATAGACGAGTTAATCTTGATACGGTAGTTACTGTAACAATATTGGTAAAGTGCATTTCTCCAGTCATTTGGAAAATCATGCTGCAATAGTCACTTTCACTATAATATCAGGATGGTGGTTGTAATTTAAATACTCGTGTTGTACAATTGGTGGAATTACGGCTTTGTATGTCACTTGTTTATTTTACATTCAGATAAAGCATTCTGTTAGTTTTTCCCTCTGGTCAGTCTGGACTGTTTTACAAGTGACATTATACATGTGTGTGCTTACATAAGATACATTTAAGTGTAGTTAGTTCATAGTGGAAAAGGTACACCTGTGAGAAAGGAATGTGAATGAGACAGTGTGACTGTGTGTAAACATGTTTGTGCAGCTGCATTAACATAACTTATTGGTTTAGTGAATAAAACTGTTACAACTGAAGACCAGCTATTAAAAATTCCTTCAAAATGTGAGCTATGGGTAAATCAGAAGTAGAGATCTTCAATTCTGCTTCCAGATTTATTTGTACTTTTAACAAGTTTTCTTAGTATCTGAAAACTGAGATGCTAATAAAACTGGAGTACAAACTTTCCATATTAAAACATTTTTTGCAGAGTATTAAATCTGTTTTTTTTCCTCCTGTTTTTCATGATTAATACACAACTTTTTTTTATTTCAGTAATGTAAATAATTACTTCCAACGTGAGGAATTCTTAAAAATTAATAGCTCTTCAAGACTTTTGTGTGATGTGGGACTTGAGTTACTGCAGAGCCTCAGATATGTATTTTGGTTCAGAGTCCATGTGATTTAGAAACAAGCAAAATAAAATATTTATCTTTTAGATCTTCACTGAAAAATCATTAAATTGATGTTAGTTTTTCTATTCTATAAGTAGATAAAACAAGACAGTCTTATATTTCATAAAAATCAACCTTCACATGACCTGGTTTAAAACCTCAGGATCTCAATGAAAAAAAGTTAGAGAAATACTGCTAGAGTGTCTTGTTTCAGATGGGGGAGGTGAAGACTGGAAAATGTCACCATCATACTTTGAGAGCTTTTTCAAAAAATCAATAAAGGAAATAGTTTAGAATCCTGCTGTATTTGTTTGCAATATTATACTGAACTGACTCTTTAATTACACTAGGCACTGAGAGCACATTGTTCTAGGCACTTCATGGACAATTGAAGGACTCACTTCGCCCCCAGAAATTTATTCCTGTGCTTTGACTTTTAATGTTATTGAAGATGATGTGACCTTAAATGTCCAGTTTCCAAAATATTAAAAGAATGTGTTGGTTTTTGTTTTACTGAAAGTAGCGTGTGGAGTTTAAATTTCCCAATTACAAGCCAGAAGTCCTTTGTTTATCTAAAAAAAAACCCCAAATGGAGCAGAATCAGCAATCATGTCTAACATTTCCCCTGTCACTAGTGCTGGAGAAGATTGCTTTGCAAGGCTTAAAGATCTTTTTCAGCCTCTATAATCACTTAATGTCAGCCTTTCTTGAGGATATCAGTTATGAAAGATTTTGTGATGAAGTCTGGATGAGGGGAAACTGGAGAAGGACAGCCAATTTACTTCACGTCATCTATTGATCAGACAATATTTCATTCTCGTGGAGCTAGCAGTCTGAAAATGGAAAGCTCAATATTTAAGGCTTCAGCCATAGGTATATGATGATACTGAATCGGTTTTACTTATATTATGACCTATACTTTACGTGAAAGTTTGTATTGTCCACCCCCTGGGGTGAGGGGGGGGGAAGCGTATAGCAGAATGCAAATGTAAGAGGATGTGAGTTTTTATATTTAACACTGTATTTCGTTCACTTCCTTTTCTTCATTCTGTATCTCAAAGAAATAAACCTGCAGATCTAAGTACAGGTTTTTCATTGCAGAGTGGTTTTGTTTTTCCCTCTTACAATATTCTGTTTTATCTCTGGATGGGTAACACAGATTGTGAATTAAGTCCACTCTCTGTTCAGAGGCTCTAGAATGCCAGTGTTGAGAGTTTACATCTCAGGGGTGATGCCTGATGAACACAGCTGTTCTGTTTTTGGGCTCGGTTTAGGTCTAGGAGCAGACAACTCAATGTTTGTGTGGCTGCAAGTCTCGGATAAGTCAGTTTCTTTGCCTTGTATTTCTGGACCCAGGAACACTTGGGAGCACCTTGCAGGCACTCTAATTTCTCTGCAAAGTTTTCAGCTGTGGCACAGTTGGCGCTGGACTAGATCGAGTGGTTTCCACTGGATCAAGCTGACTCAGTCTGATGAACTTTCTCTGTACTGTGCTCCTGGCATGTCCCATGTGCTGCTGTAATCTGGAAGACCCCAATGTGTGCCCTATGTGCCTCAGAGTAGTTAAAGTAGCTGCTGCTATCTCAGTATTGCCTCGTGTTGCATGAAAATATGCTTTAGTATGAAAAGCAGTAAATAAATGGTTGTTTCCCTACCATATTTATTCCACTGCGTTGTTTAAGTGGCATTTGGTAAATTGCTTGCTGCAAGTTCTGTGCTAGAGTGGCTAAGGTGCAATAGAGAATATTGTGTCCAAGAAAAAAACACCAGTCAGGAAATGCTGTAGGTGGGTAGGAATTGCAATAAAAATTCAATGAAGCTGTAGCAAAATACTTGCAGAGTAGGTGTGCCAAGTGCAGAACTCATTCTGTCGAATAACCTTTAAGTAGCTCTTTACTTCTGCTCCGTGTCCCCTCATTCTCCCTGGTTCATTAGCAATTCAGCAGAATTCCTGCAGCCCCTCTGGTGCCCTCTACCTGGCCTTCAAGGATTTCAAAAGCCTCTGTGCTTTTTCCCTGAGCACCCAGAGAGGCCACCAGCTCTCCTATTAACATCCAACACTGTCAAAGCCCTTCAGCTTCTTCTGAATCTCTCTTTCTCATTAAAAGACACCTCTGTGACAAGAAGAATCTGTGATTAATGTCACACTAAGCTCAGAGGCATGCGAAGGCATCCAGCCAAGAAAAGGTACAGAGGATAACTGCAGCTACAGCCTTGGAAGGGTGGTAGCTCGGTAGCAGCTCTTGGTCCTGGGCAGCCAAAGCTAGCAGAGGTGGCTGGTGCTTGATGGCATTGCCTGGTGTCTCCAGGTAAGCCTCAGGAAGAGGCTATGAAAGGATCATGGCCAAGAATTACAACTCTTTAGATCTTGTTTGAATAGAGAAAATGGTCAGACTTCGTATGTTACAACCCAGTGTGTCAGCCATGCTATGTAAATACAGATAGAAGCTTCAGTTTTTTAGGCTTATCTTCTTATGTATTATAAAAACTATAATTCATTTGAATCTCTAACATGGCTATCATCATTACAGTATTTATTTTTCCCTAAAGATTATATCCAGAATTCTGGGAACTGTATTAGTATTTTTACCACTATTTGATTTTATTAGTTAAGCATGCTAGAAAAACTGTTATTTTAAAATCTCAGTTAAAAAAGCTGCTTATTGTGGTAAGTTGTGATAAGAGACCGTTTGCCTGTTTTTCGAAGTTTAAAGGATTTTTCTTTGATCAGAACATGCAAAGTGCTTTTGTTTACCAGAGGAGTATGTCTACAAGGGCTTGAAGTCCAAATAAAAAAATTTTAAGTAATCCATGAAATCTAAAAATAGTAATTAATCTTCAAGATGGCATAATAGTCAAATTTTATTCTGCTCATTTTCTCTTTAATGGATAGTGAAGCTTTGAGAGTTCATTTTACTTATGATAGAAATTCTGTCACTTGTAAAACGTATTGATAGATCCATATGGATGGAACTTCCTGGTGGATTGAGGATTGTATTGACTGAAACAAAGGCTGAATTAGTAGCGCGGATGTCCTGCGGGTTCTCTGCATATATGCATTTCCAGGTGGTGGACAGAGCTGAGTGTTACTCATTTATCTTCTCAAGGCTTCCACAGATCAAATTTGACATCCCTGATCTGCCTTGAATTGGTCTAAATTCTTCCATCCTTTTCCACCTTCCTCCAATTTTCCTGTACCTGCACTCCAGATACTGCAGAGCTCGGTTGTCTTTCCTGATCACTTACAAATGAAGAAGTCAGCATTTGTCTGATATTGCTGGAGATGAACAGAGGAATAAGCAGCAACGTTAAAAGTTGATGATAATGCAGAAGAGGATGTTAAAGGGTGTATGATGGAGCTGTCAAAACCAGGAGTGTGCCGGGGCGGGGGGACCTTAGACAACTGGAGACAGAGTGCAGCCTGGGGGAAAGGCTTCTCAGCACTCACAGTGCTGAGGTTGCTTTTCAGATAGCGTAAAGGCAGTAATTGACTGCAAGTGTGTAATTCAAATATATGATACAGTATTTAAATCCAATTTGTACAGGAATCATTTTATTAAGCGTAACCTATGAACATACATTAATTTTACTATCATCCTTGGGAACAAAGTAGCTACAGTAAGTTGATGTGCTAAGATAAAGTAACACTGTTTTGTGCAGTACATATAATTTAAGAGCTTTAATAGATTGTAATCCCTGGATTTTTATAGTACTTCTCCTCCTAGATATCAAAGCAGTGAGCAAATATTGTGTGCCTTCTGTCACTTTTTTGAGGTGGTTAGCAAATACAAGTAATATAGTATCTGCAGTGAACTAGTATACAGTAATACTTACATATTTAAGAAATACTCTTATTAGTAGGAAGGTTTTTCAAAAATAGGTCTAGTTTTGTGACTTTGGAAAAGTAGCTTTGGGATTATTTTTGTGATGCTTCTGGGCATATATTATGCATTTCAGATGTTCAGAAAGCGAATACTGTATTGTAGTCCTGCTTCCATTTTGTATTATGGTTTAAAGTTATCTGCTTTGTAGTAGTGCTTCCCCCCCCCTAAATATATCTGAGTTTCTTATATAAGAACTGTCCTGGATCATTAGCACTGAATTGCTCTACACTGGATAGAAAGCACATTTTCTGTTAGAGAATCCATACTAATGTTAGAAAAATGGTGTTGTAGATAGGATGCTGGTGGTGTGTGGGAGGTGGAGACAGGACAGCTGATGCCAGTGGAGGTTTCTAGTTAAAGCTAAGTGAGAAAGGCAAGGAACACTGGTTTAAAAACAAACCAAACCAACAAAAAAACCCAAACCAAAACAGTTTCCCCTTACAAGTAGGGAAGCAACAGTGTCTCTCTCCACCTGTTAAAGGCCAGATCCTATGAGCAGGAAGAGCTACCTTGCATAACAACTTGGACCAGAATTAGGATGTCTAATTCTAAGGTCACGCTGAGAGAAGCTGAGCCCGGGTGTTTCCTTTGGTAAGGTTTTTTTACTTTACAAAGGATAAAGATGCTTGTGGATGAGAACCAGCTCACAACTACTGGTTCTCAACCAGCTTAGCTTGACCCTGAAATCAGAGCTCCTGTATTTCGGTGGAGAGGAAAGAGATCTCTTCTTAAAAAGCCAGCCTCAGGTGGATTGTGACCTGCTTTGGAGTGGCAGGAGACTGGCTTATAAGATCTGCCCCAGGAGGATACCAGGTCTGAGGTTCGCATCTGAGATACCCAGAGCTGAGGGCAAACCAGGACTCGCCTCCCAAAACCTGAGGGTTGTGTCCATACCCTTGTAGAGCAGGTTGAGACCAGCTTGTGTCGCTTCCCATAGTGGTATTTTAAAAGGTTCCTCATAATAGAGCTCTGCAAGTTGAGTACAGTTTTCCTCACCTTAATACTGAGCTCATTCTAAACGTGACCTGCTGCCTTGTTCTTGAGGTCCTAGAGTTGAGGGTTTAAATATCCCCAGAATCTGTCAATCTCTTGGGTTTTTTTCAATTTAACTTTTAAGTGAGCAGGCTATCTTCTCTGCTCATGGAATTTCCAGCTTTTTCTATTAGTAGTCTTTAATAGTTTGGTTTGTGTTTATAAAGTGTTTTTTTTAAAAAAGAAGTGTATCAGAGGAGTATGTGGGGATACTTACTTGTGAACTACCAGGTCCTCAAGTGCTCAGGTGTGAAGGAAACTCAAGAGAAGTAATTCTAGGTAGAAATATCTTAAAATCTAGTTGGGGGAAAAGCCCTGTTTTTCCAAGTAACTCTTTGTTGCTGGAGAAGTGTCGGAGATTGGTTGCCCAAGGAGGTTGTGGATGCCCCCTCCCTGGAAGTGTTTAAGGCCAGGCTGGATGAGGTTTTGAGCAACCTGGTCTAGTGGAAGGTGTCCCTGCTGCTGGCAGGGGGGTTGGAACTGGATGATCTTTAAGGTCCCTTCCATCCAAACCATTCTATGATCCTGTAGCCACGCAGGGGTGTTTTGTAAGAAATTCCCGACAAGCAAAGGATGAAGGAAGAGCTTGGGGCTGGAGGAGAAGAGATGCTACCAGGAGCTCAGGAGCTCTGAAAGGGGTTTCAAACCGCTCCAGCTGACCCTCGCTCATCTTTCAGCGTCCCGCCTTCCTCCCCTCAGCCCTTTCCCCTTCGGGCTCTCTGCGGCGAGGGCGCGATACCCCCC